>NC_092050.1:91811190-92111190 GCF_003086295.3 Arachis hypogaea | reverse complement strand
AATGGAAGTGTTTGTCAGGCACGCGTTCATAAGTGAGAATGATGATGAGCGTCACATAATCATCACATTCATCATGTTCTTGGCTGCGAATGAATATCTTAGAAGCGGAATAAGCTTGAATTGAATAGAAAAACAGTAGTACTTTGTATTAATTCATGAGGAACAGCAGAGCTCCACACCTTAATCTATGGAGTGTAGAAACTCTATCATTGAAAATACATAAGTGATAAAGGTCCAGGCATGGCCGAATGGCCAGCCCCCAAACGTGATCTAAAGATGAAACTAAAGAAAAAAAAGATATCCAAAGATGTAAATACAATAGTAAAAAGTCCTATTTATACTAAACTAGTTACTAGGGTTTACAGAGATAAGTAAATGATGCAGAAATCCACTTCCGGGGCCCACTTGGTTTGTGCTTGGGCTGCGCATTGAGCTTTACATGTGTAGAGGCTTCTCTTGGAGTTGAACACCAGTTTGTAACCTGTTTCTGGCGTTTAACTACACTTTGCAACCTGTTTCTAGCGTTTAACTCCAGAATGCAGCATAGAACTGGCGTTGAACGGCTGTTTGCGTCATCTAAACTCGGGCAAAGTATGGACTATTATATATTGCTGGAAAGCCCTGGATGTCTACTTTCCAACGCATTTGAGAGCGCGCCATTTGGAGTTCTGTAGCTCCAGAAAATTCACTTTGAGTGCAGGGAGGTCAGAATCCAACAGCATCTGCAGTCCTTCTTCAACCTCTGAATCTGATTTTTGCTCAAGTCCCTCAATTTCAGCCAAAAAATACCTAAAATCACAGAAAAATACACAAACTCATAGTAAAGTCCAGAAATGTGAATTTTAATTAAAAACTAATAAAAATATACTAAAAACTAATTAAATTATACTGAAAACTGTATAAAAATAATGCCAAAAAGCGTATAAATTATCCGCTCATCAGTTCCTGAGAGGATAGGAATGGTGGTTTTTTGTTGAACCAATTCTGGGTTCTTACACCTTGATTATTGTTGAAGTCTTGCTGAGACTCTTGTTGATCCTTCCATGAAAGGTTAGGATGATTCCTCCATGAGGAGTTATAGGTGTTTCTATAGGGTTCTCCCATGTAATTTATCTTTTCCATCATGGGTTGGTCTAGATCATAGGTATCTCCATCATAGGTGGTGTCTTGAGTGCTGCTAGCTGCAACTTGCACTCTAGTCAAGCGCTAAGAGATCATATTGACCTGCTGGGTCATGATCCTGTTCTGAACCAATATGGCATTCAGAGTGTCGACCTCCAAGATTCCTTTCTTCTAAGCTACACCATTGTTCACAGGGTTCCTCTCAGAAGTGTACATGAATTGGTTGTTTGTAACCATTTCAATGAGTTCCTGTGCCTCTGCAGGCATTTTCTTCAAGTGGAGTTATCCACCAGCAGAATGATCCAAGGACATCTTGGATATCTCAGATAGACCATCATAGAAGATTCCTATGATAGACCATTCTAAGAGTATTTCAGGAGGACATCTCCTTATCAGTTGCTTGTATCTTTCCCAAGCTTCATAGAGGGATTCACCCTCTCTTTGTCTGAAGGTTTGAACTCCAACCCTGAACTTGCTCAATTTTTAAGGTGGAAAGAACTTGGCTAAGAAAGCATTGACTAACTTTTTCCAAGAGTCTAGGCTTTCCTTAGGTTGAGAATCCAATCATATCCTAGCTCTGTCTCTAATAGCAAAAGGGAAAAGCATAAGTTTGTAGACCTCAGGATCCACTCCATTGGTCTTAATAGTATCACAGATTTGCAAAAATTCAGATAAGAACTGATGTGGATCTTCTAGTGGAAGTCCATGAAACTTGCAATTCTGTTGCATCAGAGAGACTAACTGAGGCATAAGCTCAAAGTTATTAGCTCTAATGGCAGGTATAGAGATACCTCTGCCATAGATGTCAGAAGTTGGTGCAATGAAGTCACCATGAACCTTCCTTGCATCTCCTCCATTATTTGGCTCAGCTGCCATATCTGTGTTTTCAGCTTCTTGTTCGAATAGCTCTGTGAGATTTCCTCCAGAATGTTGTGCTTTAGCTTGTTGTAAATACTTCCTTAGGGTCCTCTCTAGTTTAGGATCAGGATCAAAGAGAGTTTCTTTATCTCTGTTCCTGCTCATAAACAAGAAAAAGAAAACAAAAAAGAAAAAGAATGGAAGCTCTATGTCCAAGAATAGAGGATTCCCAGTGAGATGTGATAAAGAAAGAAGAATGAAGATAGAGGAAGGAGATGAAGAATTTGAATAAAATGGAAGAAGAATTCAAAAATTAAGAAGTGAAAAGAGAAACTAGAATTAAAATATTTTTTGTTTTTATTTTATTTATTAATTGAATTCGACAATAAAAGCTAATTAACTGAAAAAATTTGAAAATTTAATGATAAATTTTGAAAAATAAGAGAGAGAAGGAAGTAAGAGATTTTCGAAAATAGTAGAGAGAGGAATTAGTTAAGAAGTTTTGAAAAAGAAGAAAGAGAAAACAAGTAGCTAATTAAGAAAGATTTGAAAACAAGATAAGATAGAAAATTTGAAAAAGATTTGATTTTGAAATTTGAAATTTGAATTAGGATAATATTTGAAAAGATTTTAAAAAGATTTGATTTTGAATTTTGAAATTGAAACAAGATAAGATAAAGATTTGAAAAAGATTTGATTTTTGAAAAAGATTTGATTTTGAAATTCAAATTTAAGATAAGATAAGATAATGAAAGATAACAAAAGATAAGATAAAATAGAATCACAATTAAAAGAAACATTTGAAAAGACTTTAAAAAGATAAGATTTGAAATTTGAAATTTGAAATTAAGATAAGATAATGATTTTGAAATTAAAATTTGAAATTTTGTTGAAATTTTCGAAAATCTTTTTGAAATAAAGATAGGAAAGATATTTTTTTTTGAATTAATGAAGAAAGAGAAAAACAACCAAAAGACACCAAACTTAAAAATTTTAAGATCAAAACAAGAAAAGAAATAAGAACAACTTGAATACCAAGAAAGAACACAAAGAACAATTCAAAAATTCAAAGGAAAAGATAAACATACAAGGGACACCAAACTTAAGAACTAACACTAGACTCAAACAAAAGACACTATTTTTGAAAATTTTTTGAAAAGAAAGCAAGAAAATTCGAAACTTTAATAAGAACAAGATCAAAAGACTCAAACAAAAAGATAAAGATAAAAAAGAAAAGCAAAGATTTTAAAAAAAAAAATTTTTGAAAAAGAAAGTAAAAGACTCAAACAAAATTAAAAAGTACCTAATCTAAGCAACAAGATCATCCGCTTGTTTGTTAAATCCGAACAATCCCTGGCAATAGCACCAAAAACTTGGTGCACGAAACTGGCTCCACAGAATTCACACAGATAGAACGGCAAGTATACCGGGTCGTCCAAGTAATACCTGAGATGAGTCAGAGTCGATCCCACGAGGATTCAATGGTGATAGAATGGTTGAGGCTTCGGAGATGCTTTGTCTTTTCAGATAAACTTTTTTTACTGTCTTCTTCAATAACCTTCTGATTCCTTCAGTGGCAGCCGTAAGTGATTAACTCATGTCCTCTCATCAAGTTAACCTCTTCCACTGCAGCAATCCACTACGTTGAGATGACTCATGTCCTCTTATCAAGCCACCTCTAGGTTTGTCACTGTAACAGAAGATGAAGCTCTAAGCAGTCCACTCCCTTTCACGATCCTACTCAAGGTGCCACAAACAAGGCAGATCTTCCGGATCAGAAAGTGCTGCTTCTCTGACTCTACCCTTAACGCCATAGAGACCTCACACATGCATAGTCAACGGGATTATATGTCACATATCCAAAGTTGCTCAGATGCTCTATTGGAATCCACAATGTAATCTCTAGCTTTAGTTCAACGGTATCCAGGTCAAGAATCGCACAGAACCCATGTAGAACAAGGATGATTGTCACGGGTTACCCTCAATTCATAAGATGAAGAACGAGGTTGCATAAGAGAATAGAATTAGACATATTGAATGAAAACAGTAACATTATTGATCCATGAAACTCAGCAGAGCTCCTAACCTTAACCTTAGAAGGTTAGTGACTCATACTGACTGAAAAATACATTGAAAGGTTCGAATGGGCAAGATTCTTTTAACAACGGTGGACTCTTGTATATTTATACTAATTTAATGACTAAGGATTACATAAATAAGATAAGCTAAGTTGATAGTGCGAAAATCCACTTCTGGGGCCCACTTGGTGAGTGTTTGGGCTGAGCTTGAGTGTCTCCCACGTGCTATTGTCCCTTAAGGGCGTTGAACGCTGGCTAGGGACCCCTTTTTGGGCGTTGAACTCCAGTTGCTCCCCTGTGGGCGCTGGATGCCAGGAATAGGGCTGGTGACTGGCATTGAACGCCAATATTGGGTCTTTATTTCCGAAACAAAGCATTAACAATTTATATATTTCTGGAAAGCCCTGAATGTTAGCTTTCCATAACCGTTGAGAGAGTGCCATTTGGACTTCTGTAGCTCCAGAAAAGCTCCTTTGAGTGCACGGAGGTCAGATCTTGACAACATCTGCAGTCTTTTATCTGCTTCTGAATCACACTTCTGCTCAAGCTCCTCAATTTTAGCCAGAAAATACTTAAAATCACCATAAAACACACAAACTCAAAGTATAATTCAAAAATATGAATTTTTCACTAAAACCTATAAAAACATAATAAAACTAAAACAAAACCTAACAAAAACTATATGAAAAAATGCGAAAAAGAGTATAAAATATCCGCTCATCACCTATTGACCGTGATTCCCGCAGCAACAACCTCCCTGTACTCTTTGTAACACCCTAAATTTTATCACCTCATGATCATACTAAAAACCCAGGCGTCACTTACCTCTAAACTTTTTTATTTTATACTATCTTTATTTAATATTAAGCCTTCACCAGTACTAACCAAAATTTTAATCAAGAAATTGAAAGGAGACTTTATTTTAAATCACTTGACCACAGAAGTATATATTCACATAGCTTTACAAACATAGACCTATTCAAATATTGTCAAATACAAGTTTTGCCCCTCTAAAAATCAAAACAACCAATAGTGAGGGGAAAATAAAATCTACGACTAAACCAAATACAGGAAATACGAATACATTTGTACATAAAAATTCTATCGTTCAGTCGCGGCTCCACGCCAAGGACTCCTAAACCTGCTGCTGAAAAAAAGATCTGTAGGTGGCTGAGAACATCGTCCTCGTAGTTTCTCAGTAGGGAAAGTGAATGCCATAAAAGTAATGAATAAAATTGCGAATAATTAACTTTACTCAATAAAATTATTTTTATCAACCTTCGAAAATACTTTTCGATTTTACTTTAGACAATTAATTGCTTTCTTTAAAATTTCTGAACTTAAAACAAATCTCATTTAGACCATTAATTCTTAATCACATTAATACATAACTAATAGCACAAAAGACGTAATTGAACACACAAGCAAGGTAGAATAAGACAACTAGCACAATCACAGAGAAATACAACAAGCAAATACAACCAAATACAAATGTGCAAACAATATGATGCATGTCTATCCTAGCGCAGGTAATGAGCTCATTTGTCGGTTTCAACCCACACCCGACACAATCCGACTCGCAAGTCAGATAAGGCATTCCAACGATATAACCTTTGCAAGTTTTTACTTCTTGAAGGTGCTGATTCTCCAGCTGAAGTATGCCGGACTGACCTCTACAACTACTTGCAGGCGCTGATTCTCCAGCTAAAGCATGTTATCCTTTCTTTTGGAAGCCATTCCATATACACGGGCGTTCCCGCACAATCATTCACATATAAAGCCCACGTCTTTACATTTTTACATCGGCATCATAATTATTTACTTTCCGTCACCCTCTCGTGACCTTTTAATCATTTCACAATCACACGTGTCGTGTTCTCTTTTCTCTTTCTTTCTTTTTCTTAACAAACCGAACTCATATCATAACTTAAAAGAGAATCTCTTCTTAAAAGATTGAATTTAAAACATTCGAAAGTCCTATCCTAGTTACTCGTATGAGAATGGAAGTTAATCCCACTTAGTTAACCCTTATGAAAGCAAGGAAAAGTCAAGTGAACTAATTAGTTAGATTCCCAAGTCCTAGCCAACTCCTAAGGAAAGACTAGAGTTAGTGGAATACCAGTCAATTTAGCCGACATAACAACCAATCACGGATAGTTGATAACTCAAGAGCTTCCAGTTAATCAATTAAAGCCAAGAATATAAAAAGCTAAATTATTTATATAAATAAAGGAAAGCAATCATAATTTTTAAATACCTTAAATTGTACTAATAAAGATATCAAATGTAACATGGAAAAGTTTATAAATTAAATTGGAAAAATAAATAAAAGGAACGTTGAACCTGAGAAGAAGTTGAAATAATAAGTTGAAATAATAAAGTTGAAATCCTAATTCCTTTAAGAGGAATCCTAATCCTAAATTCTAAGAGAGAAGAGAGAACCTCTCTCTCTAAAAACTACATCTAAAACTAAAAATTATGAATTATGAGCTGATTATCATGAATGAATGGATTCCCCCACTTTATAGCCTCTAATTTGTATTTTCTGGGTTGAAAACTGGGTCGAAAACTGCCCAGAAATTGCTGGAGAAGAAATCTGCCACGCTAATTTCTGTCACTGCAATGCGTCCGTGTGGAGCGCGCATTCGCGTCACCTAGCTTCAGCGCAACTATGGCATATTATATATCAAATTGAAGCCCCAGACGTTAGCTTTCTAATGCAACTGGAACCGCATCGTTTGGACCTCTGTAGCTCAAGTTATGACTGTTTTAGTGCGAAGAGGTCAGGCTGGGCAGCTTTGCAGTTCCTTCAACTTCTTGTATTCCTTCCACTTTTGCATGCTTCCTTTTCATCCTACAAGTCATTCCTGCCCTGTAAATCCTGAAATCACTTAATGCACATATCAAGGCATCGAATGGTAATAAGAGAGGGTTAATATTAGAAAATATAAGGCCAAAGAAGCATGTTTTCAATCATAGCACAAAATCAGGAAGGAGAATGTAAAACATGCATTTTATATGAACAACTGTATGAAAGATTGATAAAATCCACTCAATTAAGCACAAGATAAACCATAAAATAGTGGTTTATCAAAGTATAAATCAAACTTTTCAATATTAAACCCTTTTTTCGATATGTGTAAATATGTAAACCAAATCTTTTCTCAACATAGAATCATTTCTCAAAATAAGCTTATAAGTCAAATTTTCAAATCAAAATCACTTTTTGTATATTTTTATAAAAACTCGGACAGAACTGATGCGCATAAACTAGTTATGCTACGATTTAGGAAATTGCACGATCGGCAAAATTCCTTCCGGCAAGTGCACCGGTTATCGTCAAGTAAAAACTCACAATAGAGTGAGGTCGAATCCCACAAGGATTGGTTGAGTGAGCAATTCGGATTAGAAGTGTGTTCTAGTTGAGCGGAATCAAGATTTGAGATGAGAATTGCGGAATGTAAAATTGGCGGGAAAAGTAAATGACAAGAAAATTAAATGGCGGAATCTTAAATTGCATGAATTAAAGAGCAGAATGTAAATTGCTGAAATTAAAAGGGAATGGGGTTGATTGCAAGAATTGAGTTGCAGAATGTAAAGAGAAAGTGGAGATCAGAAATGGGGAATTCATTGGGTTATAGGAGATATTGAGATCTCCGAATCAAAACATGTTTATCTCTTCCTCAACCAATGCGTTCATTGAATTTTGCTTGGCAATCTTATATGATTGGATCCCAATCCCTTGGCTCACCAATTCTCTCTAAAAACGAACAAATTCCCAATCCCTTGGTTTAAATGTTCATAAGAAGAGATGATGCTTGATCACTGATTATACCACACAATTTCATGAACCACAATTTGGTAGGATTACATGTCACAATATCCATCCAAACCCCAATCCAATTCACTGTGAGAAAGCTTCTCTAGCATGAATCCTCCATTCCTTTCCCAAGGCTCCGAAGGATTCCAAGTATGAGCAGTTTCTTTCCCAAGACAACTACTCAATGGAATCAGATCGAGAAGCTTTCTAACAAAATTCAAGAGAAAAGATTGAAGAAGAAGATAAACTATTATTGATTCATTGAATTACAATAGAGCTCCCTAACCCAATGAAAGGGGGTTTAGTGAATCATAGCTCTGAATTCAATTACAAAGAAAAGGAAAACTAGCTAAAAGTGAAGTAAAAAGTCCCCTCTAACTTAACTTCTATCCTATTTATACACTTTCTATATTGAGCTTCAGTTGTGCTTCTTGGGCTTTGAGGCCTCTCCTTGCTTTCCTTTTGCCTTGGGTTTATGATCCATAATCTTGATGAGGTTGTTGATCCAAATCCTGTAACATTTATTGAGCCACTTAGTGATAATCAAATAATGACACATGACTCAATAAATTGAGATTTCAAACTCATCAATCCTTCAGGCCCAATCCCATAAACCATGATATTCAATTGGGTTTCATACCAAAGTAAGTTTAAGTTAGTATTTGTGCTCAAAGACTAACTTAAATCACAATATTTTTGGCCCAGAAACCTTTTCCAAGAGTGGCGTTTAAGTTGTAGTTTAAGCTTAAACTGCAGCTTAAACGCCAGACACTTCCAGTGAGGCCTTTTGTAGAAGCACGTTTAAGCTTCAGTTTAAGGTTAAACTGAAGCTTAAACGTGGAAATGGAAGAAGGTAGCCCTGGAGAGTCATGTAGTCGAACACGTTTAACCTCCAGTTTGAGGTCAAACTGGAGGTTAAACGTGGAAGCTTAGAATGGTAGCCCTGGAGGTGTCGAACACGTTTAACCTCCAGTTTGAGGTCAAACTGGAGGTTAAACGTGGAAAAGGGTGGAGGCATACTGGAGGTCGAACACGTTTAACCTCCAGTTTGAGGTCAAACTGGAGGTTAAACATGGAAGCTTAGAATGGTAGCCCTGGAGGTGTCGAACACGTTTAACCTCCAGTTTGAGGTCAAACTGGAGGTTAAACGTGGAAATGGAGAGAGCAACCCTGGAGGAGAAAAGCTGTCGAACACGTTTAAGCTCCAGTTTGAGGTCAAACTGGAGCTTAAACGTGGAATGGCTCCCTGGTACTCTTCCTGGTTCTGGCGTTTAACCTCCAGTTTGAGGTCAAACTGGAGGTTAAACGTGGAACTCCTCCCTGGGTGGCATACTCATTCTGGCGTTTAACCTCCAGTTTGAGGTCAAATTGGAGGTTAAACGTGGAATGCTCCTTAAGTGAGGCTTTTCATTCTGGCGTTTAACCTCCAGTTTGAGGTCAAACTGGAGGTTAAACTTCAATCCCAGCATTTCTTATCCTTCATGATTTTGGCGTTTAAGCTCCAGTTTAGGCTTAAACTGGAACTTAAACTCCACATGTGATATTCAAGCTTCCTTTATTGATTTTGTTGCTTCCTTGCTTAGCCTCTTCTTCCCTGAAATCATCCAAACAATTGCATCAAAGTCTTGCAAAATTTCATGAGAAATCTTCCATTCATAGCATTTAAGTAATATAACTAAAACTCATGGAATTTGCATCAAAATCATATTGTTTGGATGGTTCATTGCTTTGTTCTTCATTTAACCATTTTTGGTTACTTTAAGCTCAAGAAAATGCATAAAACAACTAAAACTAACAGAAAAATGCTAGTGAAACTAGCCTATGATGCCTTGGCATCACAACACCAAACTTAATACTTGCTTGTCCCTAAGCAAGTCCTGAGTTATTTGAGAAGAAAGTATGAAACAGAAAGCAATTACATTGGCTATATTAGCAAGCATTTGAAGTTCATCAGAAGGGTTTTATGCAGAAAGTTGCAGCATCACTTTTTCATACTTATCAGGTAGGATTATCACTTTTTCATTGCATCCATCAAACATTGCTATGGCCTCTTGTTATTCTTATGTCTTTGGCACTTTTCTCTTCTTTGTTTTCTTTTCTTTTTCTTAGAGCTCCTTTGCTCCTTGTTTGCTTAGTGTCATGTGTTGCACAAGCCTTTGGCATTTTCCTTTTCTTATCAGTGCACTACACATATCCACTTTAGGCATTTTAGTTCACATTTCTTCTTGAGACATTGGTGCCCAGCACCTCTTTGTGTGACTAAATGTTTTGTATTTAGGTTGCTCTTGATAATGGACTTTTGGTTGATAATCCCGGGTTAGTTAACCCAAGTTACCAAGTGTTGAAACACTCCTCAGAACCTATTCATCCAAGCATATCCTTAATACATAAACACCACAGGCATTTGTCTCAGAAGTTCAAACCATTGGTACCTAGCTTATTTTCTCAATTTTTTTTTTTTGCTTTTTGGTTGCCTTTTTCCGTGGCTTTTTCTTTTTCTTTTTTCTTTCTTTTTTTTATGGCCAAAGACATGTATTCATCAAGATCCATAGACAATTTTCACTTTCTATATAAAAATTGATAATTCTACACTCTAATTCCAGTGATCTGACTAAACAATCAAGCATGCATACCACCACTTAATTCTACTTGATTTGTCACTAATTTAGCCAAGTTACTTTTGTTCAAACTTTTCTTTTATTTTTGGAAACAGAACAAGCATGGCACGCACTTGTTTAAGAAGGTGAAGTTATATCCAAACATCCAGGCATTCACTTTATTCAAAGCAATAAACAGACACTCATACTAAAAAAAACAAACAACTCATACTAAAAAAAAAAGACTCCACATAACACTTAAATGACTTATGATGAAAACAAGTTCATAAAGACAATTCACCAATTATCATTTGATTATTAAGGAACGAGACCACCTCTTATTTATTGCTTGGTTCTTCTTAATTCTTGGGATCCTGCTTCTTCTTGCTTCCTGCCTCTTTTTGACCACTTGTGCTTCCTTTGTCTTTTCTTATGAGCTTTTTCCAGAATCCAGCCTTTTTCATCGTTTCTTCCACTCCTTTTTCAAGGATCATTGCCTTGTTTATTTCCCCTTCTTTCCTCCCTTTGAAATACTCATCATAAGCTGGGAATGCTGGGTCCATCTTGTGTAGATGTTCCCCTATGTAGTTAAGCTTGATTTGCGAACTGATGTTGTAATCAGCTTGGACTGAGTATCTTGCATTCTGTAAAGTGGTGGCTTCCTTGATTGCCAAGACATTGGCATCTTGGTGTTGGCATATGTGGCTGAAGGATTCCTGTAAGTGTAAATTTTGTTCCCTTTGCAGATCGAAGAATCTTGATTCAAAGTTCCTTTGTATATCCATCATATTTAGGTGAAAGTCCTCTTGTCTCTCCTGAGACCTCCTGTATTGTTGAGACATTCCTTCCATGATTTCCTCCATTCTGCTCATATCCATGGGGTCTCTGGGAATTCTTTGTCTTCTTTCTGGAATTGCTTGCTCTTCTTGCTCTTCTTCTCTGTCTTCTCCTTCTTGTCCTTCTTGTTCTGCTTCTTGCTCGGGTTCCACTTGTTGCCCTTCTTCATTTCTTCTTCTTGTATGTCTTGGAGGGGTTGGGCCAAGAGTCATTCTGTGCGCAGTTATGGCCAATCCAGGATATAACCAATTAGGTCTTTCATCCTCAAGTGGTACTTGGGCATCGATGCATAGTCTAATGATAGTGCTAGGGAAGTGGAGCCAGGATTCAGGGTCACTTTTCTCACTAAACTCTTGTATCTGTTCAGCAATGAGTTTATGAACTTTGATCTCCCCTCCAACCATAATGCAATGTAGCAAGATGGCTCTTTTAGGGACTATTTCTGAAGAGTTTGCGGTGGGTAGGATGGATCTCCTAACTATTGCATACCACCCTTTAGCTTCAGGTGTTAGGTCTCCCCTTCTCAAGACTCTTGGAGCCCCTCTTGTTTTTCTCACCCATTCAGCTCTGATGGCACAAAGGTCTTCAGCAATAGTTGTATAGTCAGGTTCTCCTATCATCCTTTCTTCATAACTTGCTTAGCTGAAATGTATGTTTTTCAGGCCAAGAGTTTTCATGATTGCTTTGGGACTGAAGTCAACTTCCACCCCTCTCACATAGCTTTTGTATGTGGGTTTCTTGGTTTGATCCTCCCTTACTGCATTTGCATAAAACTCTTTCACCAAGTTGATGTTGATTCTAGTGATTGGCTTAGTTAGGAGCTCCCACTTCCTCTTTTTGATCTTTTCCCAAACACCTGGGAACTCATCCTTTTCAAGGTCAAAGGGAACCTCAGCTAGTACCGTTTTAGGTCTCATCCATTCGGCTTGAATCTCATGGAACACTGATCTGTATCTCCATGCATCGAATTCCCTGTTTTCCTCCATTGGCTGCTTGTCTTTTCTTCTTTTGTGGTTAGATGAAGCTGCCATTGGTTTTTTTTAGTTTTGGTAAGTGACAAGCTAAAGTTGACAAGGTGAAGCAAGAAGTGTTGTTGGAGGTGTGGTAAGGTTGTTTTCGGCAAGAGATAGTTATGCTATGATGAAGGAAAATGTGTATGAAGGAGAATTGGTGGTGTGGGACTCGTTCCCCAAGTGATTCTTTATAGTGCCCATGAGTGAAAAATGGACGGCTAGGGTGGTTTGTGAAGGGTGGCTTGATGGTAAATATATGAATTGTGGAGAAGGACGATTAGCTTTTCATTTTCTTGGAAGTATTCTGGGTGCATTAGGTTGTACATGTAGCTTTCTTTTCTTGCAGAACTTCCTTTTCCCATGTGTTAGTTTCAAAGATTTGTGAATTTTCTTTTTGACCAAGCACGTACCTCCCTTTGTCTTTTTCCTCCATTTTTGTCTTTTCTTTTGTACCTGCACAAACAAACAAATTTGCTATCATTTTTCGGTCCATGTGAATTATGAATAGTATTTTCACATGTAAATCAATGCTTGTCTTTATGAGCATATAGCCGTGACTTCTACATGTATGCACACTTATTATTTGGACACCAAACTTAGTGTTTGGTCAGGTCTCCTGATGACATGAAATCCATATTGGTTGTCCTTAATGAGTGTGCATAATTCTAATAAATCATAGTCACCTTGGCTCTTTGATTCTAAACAAAGTTACTACCCTAAGTAATTGAAACAAAAGTATTAAAACATGTGAATGGTATACTTGTCATGAATTTTGAAATCCAGAGGAACTTCTTGCTTTTCATAAACTGTGTTCAAAAAGAACACCAAACTTAATGTTTGGTTGTGCACCTTGAATGAAAGATGGAATTTAATTTGAGTAAGATTTGGGAGTGCCATCAGGCACACCAAACTTAGAGACCAATTGTAATTTACATGCAAGGTTTAGTGCACTTAATCAATAGTTGTCCTGAGGATTCAAGTTCATGCATAAGAAACCATGCTTTATTAGATGTAAAGCAAAGCACTAAAGATTAAGGATACTAAAAACATGGGTTGCCTCCCATGAAGCGCTTCTTTAACGTCACTAGCTTGACGGTTGTCCCTTGTTAGGGTGGATTGTAGTGCTTGACGTCTTCTCCTCTCACTATGAAAACGTCCCCACTTGATTCATTCATGACCTCTAAATGTTCCATAGAAAGAACTTTCCTGATTGTGAACACTTGAGGGAGCTGGGAAGGAATGGTTTTGAGGTCAGGTGGAATTTCCAGATAATGACTTGATATCACTTTATCTCCCGGAGAAAAACCTTCAGTGGGAATTTTCTTGTTTCTCCACCCTCTTGGCAATCTCCCTATCACTCTTCCCTTTCTCTTGAGGATTTCTTCATTGACCCTTATGTTAGGAGGATCCTTCTGATCTGTTTCCACTGATTCTTGTGGCTTTAACTCTTGCAGCTCTTGTTTGCCTTCCAAGAACTGTTTTAGAGTTTCAGCTGCTGGATTACTTTCCTCCAAACACAGATAGCTACTATCATCCTTAAGCTTTTCAGGTTCTGGTTCAGGCTCAGATGCAGTTTTGAAAACTTTGAAAATGAGCTGTTCATCATGTATTCTCAGAATTAGTTCTCCTTGTTCTACATCTATGAGCGCTCTAGTAGTGGCTAGAAATGGTCTGCCCAGAATTATAGGGTGCAAGTAGCTTTCCTCCATGTCCACAATGACAAAGTCTGTGGGGAAATAATAATCCCCCACTTTCACCAGCACATTTTCAACTACCCCTTCAGCTTGCTTCTGAGTTTTGTCAGCCAGTTGTATGATTACATCAGTGGATCTCACCACATTCAGTTGTAGCCTCTTCATAAGAGTTAGAGGCATCACATTTATGCTAGCTCCTAGATCACAGAATCCTCTGTCAATTTTTGTTTCCCCTATGATGCAAGGGATATGAAAACTTCCTGGGTCCGTTTTCTTAGAGAGGGTGTCCTTCTTGATGAGAGCACTGCATTCTTTGTTCATTGTTACCGTTTGTCCTCCCTTCAAAACTCTTTTCTTGCTTAACAATTCCTTTAAATACTTGATGTGTGTGGGCATTTGATGAAGAATCTCAAGAAAGGGAATATTGACATGAAGAGAGTTAAATGTCTCTAGAAACCTTGAATAGGTTTTCCTTTTTTTCACCTCCTCCTAACCTCTCAGGAAATGGTGCTTTTGGTTGGTTTATTTCCATCATGCCTTTTTGCAGTTCCTTGGCTTGCTCAGTTCCACCTTCCTGCTTAACTTCTTCCACACCTTCTTTCAAGATTTCTGGTTCCTGCTTTGAGGGCCTGATTCCTTCTTCTTCTGAGACTTCCTTCAATATGGTGATGGCCTTGCATTCTTCCCATCTTACTCTCTTTTGTTCCCTTTTAGGATTCTTTTCTGTGTCACTAGGGAATACTGCAGTTGATTTGGGTGCCTGTTGAGATAGCTCTCCTACTTGAGATTCCATCCTCTTGAGTTTTTCACCATGGTTTCTTAAGGTAGTTCTCACATCATCCCTGAAGCTCTTCAATTCAACTATGTCTTGACTCATGGTTGCCATCATTCCTTCTATCCGGTTTAATTGATCTTGAAATTGTTGGTTCGGATTAGGTTGGGTATGTTGATTATTTTGGCCATGATATGATGATTGGGGGTAAGTGTTTTGTGTGGCTTGGTATGATCTTTGGTTGGAGTTTTGGTATGTGGAATTGTTTTGTTGGTTGTGGTTGTAAGGTTTGTGGTTTTGTGGTTGGGTTTGTTGGTTTCCCCACCCAAAGTTTGGGTGGTTTCTCCAGCCTGGGTTGTAAGTGTTGGAGTGTGGATCATATGATTGCCTTTGTTGGTTTCCCACATAGTTGGCCTCATCCCAATCACCTCCTTCAATGCTTACCTCCTCTTGATCTTGTGTGTGTATTGCAGCCACTTGCTTTGTTTCTAATTGCCTGGTAAGCTCTGCTAGTTGCTTGGCAAACACCTTGTTTTGGGCTAGAATTGTATCGACATGGTTCAGCTCCATGACTCCCTTAGTGTTGTGCCTTTCTGATGCATAGTAGTACTCATTCTCAGCCACTGTCTCGATCACTTCAATGGCTTCTTCCACAGTCTTTTTCCTGTTCAATGAACCTCCTGATGAATGGTCTACAGCCTTCCTTGATTCATAAGAGAGCCCATCATAGAAGATGTGCAATTGCACCCAATCATGGAACATGTTTGGTGGGCATTTCCTTGTCAAGTCCTTGAATCTCTCCCATGCCTCGTAGAGAGTTTCACCATCTTGTTGTCTAAAAGTCTGAACCTCAGATCGAAGCCTATTGACCTTTTGTGGAGGGTAGAAACGTGCCAGAAACTTGCTTTCCACCTCATCCCATGTTGTTAGACTCCCCCTTGGGAATGATTCCAGCCACTTAGCTGCTTTGTCCCTAAGTGAAAATGGGAACAAAAGCAGTTTATAGGCATCTTCCTGGACTCCATTGGACTTCACAGTGTCACAAATTCTCAGGAATTTTGTGAGATGTTGGTTTGGGTCTTCATTAGCACTTCCTCCAAAGGAACAATGATTTTCCACAAGTGATATTAGCTGTGGCTTGAGCTCAAAATTGTTGGCCTGAATGGGTGGTTTCTGGATGCTACTACCACAATTCCCAGAGGTTGGGTTTATGTATGAACTAAGAACCCTCCTCTCTGGGATGGCATCGTTTCCATCAGCTCTCTCATGGTTGTGGACTTCTCTATCCATGTTGAGATCTAAAGCTTCCTCAAAATTGTCCTCAGATTCTCCTTCAGATTCCTCTTCTCCCACTACTCTCTTCCCTCTTGCTTCCCTTCTAAGTCTATGAAGGGTCCTCTCTGGTTCGGTATATGGAGGAGTTGATGTCTCTCCTCTCCTACCTGTCATACAAGAACACAGCTCAAACACAAATAAGTGAAATACTCTTGGTTAATGGAAGAGTATGGTTAGATCAATTGAGGAATTAATTCAAACAGTTAGTGAGTCAGTGAGTTAGTTGCATGAATTTAAAGGCGTAAAGAAGGAAAGCATGTAACCGAGTGCAGAAATTAAAATTCAACAAGTATCTTGAACAGAATTAACAAAGCAAGAGAAAATTGCTCAATCTAGTTAGCTTCCAATTTGAGAATTGTCAATCGAAAACCAATCCCCGGCAACGGCGCCATAAACTTGATGCGCATAAACTAGTTATGCTACGATTTAGGAAATTGCACGATCGGCAAAATTCCTTCCGGCAAGTGCACCGGTTATCGTCAAGTAAAAACTCACAATAGAGTGAGGTCGAATCCCACAAGGATTGGTTGAGTGAGCAATTCGGATTAGAAGTGTGTTCTAGTTGAGCGGAATCAAGATTTGAGATGAGAATTGCGGAATGTAAAATTGGCGGGAAAAGTAAATGACAAGAAAATTAAATGGCGGAATCTTAAATTGCATGAATTAAAGAGCAGAATGTAAATTGCTGAAATTAAAAGGGAATGGGGTTGATTGCAAGAATTGAGTTGCAGAATGTAAAGAGAAAGTGGAGATCAGAAATGGGGAATTCATTGGGTTATAGGAGATATTGAGATCTCCGAATCAAAACATGTTTATCTCTTCCTCAACCAATGCGTTCATTGAATTTTGCTTGGCAATCTTATATGATTGGATCCCAATCCCTTGGCTCACCAATTCTCTCTAAAAACGAACAAATTCCCAATCCCTTGGTTTAAATGTTCATAAGAAGAGATGATGCTTGATCACTGATTATACCACACAATTTCATGAACCACAATTTGGTAGGATTACATGTCACAATATCCATCCAAACCCCAATCCAATTCACTGTGAGAAAGCTTCTCTAGCATGAATCCTCCATTCCTTTCCCAAGGCTCCGAAGGATTCCAAGTATGAGCAGTTTCTTTCCCAAGACAACTACTCAATGGAATCAGATCGAGAAGCTTTCTAACAAAATTCAAGAGAAAAGATTGAAGAAGAAGATAAACTATTATTGATTCATTGAATTACAATAGAGCTCCCTAACCCAATGAAAGGGGGTTTAGTGAATCATAGCTCTGAATTCAATTACAAAGAAAAGGAAAACTAGCTAAAAGTGAAGTAAAAGGTCCCCTCTAACTTAACTTCTATCCTATTTATACACTTTCTATATTGAGCTTCAGTTGTGCTTCTTGGGCTTTGAGGCCTCTCCTTGCTTTCCTTTTGCCTTGGGTTTATGATCCATAATCTTGATGAGGTTGTTGATCCAAATCCTGTAACATTTATTGAGCCACTTAGTGATAATCAAATAATGACACATGACTCAATAAATTGAGATTTCAAACTCATCAATCCTTCAGGCCCAATCCCATAAACCATGATATTCAATTGGGTTTCATACCAAAGTAAGTTTAAGTTAGTATTTGTGCTCAAAGACTAACTTAAATCACAATATTTTTGGCCCAGAAACCTTTTCCAAGAGTGGCGTTTAAGTTGTAGTTTAAGCTTAAACTGCAGCTTAAACGCCAGACACTTCCAGTGAGGCCTTTTGTAGAAGCACGTTTAAGCTTCAGTTTAAGGTTAAACTGAAGCTTAAACGTGGAAATGGAAGAAGGTAGCCCTGGAGAGTCATGTAGTCGAACACGTTTAACCTCCAGTTTGAGGTCAAACTGGAGGTTAAACGTGGAAGCTTAGAATGGTAGCCCTGGAGGTGTCGAACACGTTTAACCTCCAGTTTGAGGTCAAACTGGAGGTTAAACGTGGAAAAGGGTGGAGGCATACTGGAGGTCGAACACGTTTAACCTCCAGTTTGAGGTCAAACTGGAGGTTAAACATGGAAGCTTAGAATGGTAGCCCTGGAGGTGTCGAACACGTTTAACCTCCAGTTTGAGGTCAAACTGGAGGTTAAACGTGGAAATGGAGAGAGCAACCCTGGAGGAGAAAAGCTGTCGAACACGTTTAAGCTCCAGTTTGAGGTCAAACTGGAGCTTAAACGTGGAATGGCTCCCTGGTACTCTTCCTGGTT
Organism: Arachis hypogaea; assembly: GCF_003086295.3. NCBI lineage: Eukaryota > Viridiplantae > Streptophyta > Magnoliopsida > Fabales > Fabaceae > Arachis > Arachis hypogaea. The sequence goes on along the minus strand of NC_092050.1, from coordinate 92,092,840 downwards.
CTGGCGTTTAACCTCCAGTTTGAGGTCAAACTGGAGGTTAAACGTGGAACTCCTCCCTGGGTGGCATACTCATTCTGGCGTTTAACCTCCAGTTTGAGGTCAAATTGGAGGTTAAACGTGGAATGCTCCTTAAGTGAGGCTTTTCATTCTGGCGTTTAACCTCCAGTTTGAGGTCAAACTGGAGGTTAAACTTCAATCCCAGCATTTCTTATCCTTCATGATTTTGGCGTTTAAGCTCCAGTTTAGGCTTAAACTGGAACTTAAACTCCACATGTGATATTCAAGCTTCCTTTATTGATTTTGTTGCTTCCTTGCTTAGCCTCTTCTTCCCTGAAATCATCCAAACAATTGCATCAAAGTCTTGCAAAATTTCATGAGAAATCTTCCATTCATAGCATTTAAGTAATATAACTAAAACTCATGGAATTTGCATCAAAATCATATTGTTTGGATGGTTCATTGCTTTGTTCTTCATTTAACCATTTTTGGTTACTTTAAGCTCAAGAAAATGCATAAAACAACTAAAACTAACAGAAAAATGCTAGTGAAACTAGCCTATGATGCCTTGGCATCAACCTCCATTTAAAATTTGACTACGTCACCCTTACAGGCTTCCTCACTTTCATAGTTTCTCAAGTCAGCAATCAAATCAGAACATCAACATAACCAGAGATTCCAGCATTAATCACAGCCTCAATTCAAACTCAATTCAAAAAATTCAACTCATGTTCCCAATTCAACAAACAACACCAAGTTTTTCACCATTCACCATCACAATACAACCAGCAGCAACTACAATAATATCATCATCAATAATAGAGTCACGATTAACAAAAACACATATAGCTAATCTAACCACCCAATTCTTTACAGCACCATCAAACAAACCAAATATCAAATTCAGCATATTCAAACATACCATCACCAACAATTTAACTTCATTAATTCTCATTAATTATTCATACAAAGCATTTAAAATTACTCGCAGTTACTCAATAAACTTTTGGCATTCTTAAATTAAAAACTCTTCATTTTAAAACGAACCCCTACCTCGATTAGTCGAAATTCAGTAGTTAAACACAACAAACCCTTCATTTGTTTTTAATTCACAGTAGCAACAACTTTTCTCTTGGAGTAGCAGCAACAGTGATCTCAGCGCCAATCATAATTGTTCAGGAGATAAATTGGCAATGCTAGATTAAAAATATGCTAATATAATTAGGACAGAGATATGACAGAGGAACAAAATGGTAATAGAGCAAGGAAGAAAATGTTACAAGTCTCATAAACAAAGGAATCGGAACCAGAACAGAAATAGTGCTACCGGCAATAACAGCAGTGATGTCCCCTTTAAGTTTGATGATGGCAGAACGATAGCTCTAATAGCGGCTAACTCCAGCGGCAGTGGGACGCGACGGAGCCAAACCCTGGCAATGGCGGTGGTGGTTCGATGGAGTGAAGGCATGGCCGTGCGGAACAAGGCGTCGCTCCTACCCTAGTCTTCGCGTTCTCTTCTCGTTCACGTCAGACGCTCTCTCTCGTGTTTGCTCAATCCTAAAACTTCACACCGATACAGATATTCAAGTTTAGAATAAATAAATAACTTAAACCATAAATAATAAACATGATTATCTAAACCTAGGAGATATCTAACTAGTACTAATCACACCACTGTATCCCACAGCCTTCACCAACCTACCCACCGTGCGATCCCATCGCCACCGCCTACTGAACCTCCTCAATTCCAGCAGAAAACACAAGTAATGCAGATAAGTAAAGCACAAGTAAAGTACATATACAGCAATTAGAACAGTTAGCAAGTAAACATGTGTTTCATTTAGGCCTAACGGAAATTAAGCAAAGCAAACAAACAAGTAGAAGATGCATATGATGAATGCCTGTCCTATTGGCTCGTGATATCACTTGTCGGTCTATAAATGCTAACCTGACACATCCTTCCGGATGTAGCCTTCCTACTACGCCAGAGATATAGGCTCTGCACACTCCGCATACTCATACAGCAGGGAGTCTGCTACACTAGAGATATAGACTCTGCACACTCATGTAGTAGGGAAGGTTATATTAGCGGGATACAACCTCAGTCCTCACATCTCAACGTAGGCGGTAGATTGCCTCGGCTCCTATGCCGGCACCATTATCTCGACAAGCGGGAGACTGCCACAGTCCTTGCCTGAGGCGCATAGCGACTTACCAATACAATCCGTATCACGTGAGCAGGAGACTGCCATAGCCCTCACATTTGAATGTAGGCAGAGACTGCCGCAGCCCCTACAATGGAGAACAATGCATATCACAATCACATAATCCATCCCAGAGGCCACTACTCATAGCATACTTCCATTCATACTCATTCCATTAACCATAATCATTGATGTTTCTCAAGTCATGATCACCTTAACACTCTGCCCAAACACTCCTGCTATTCTATCCACATAACTTCTCAAGCCTAAATCACCGTCTTCTAAACTCACAGCTAAAATACCGCTTTTTATACACTTATTATTTTCTCCCTTGATTCATGACCCTAAAACAGCTAAAAAGGTTTTAAACAAGTATTACGAAAGTTTGCAAGCTAGCTGGGAAGGTAAAATAGTTAAAATAAGGGTTTTAGGTGAAAATTAGGTCTTATGCGTATGCACAGAGTTATGTGCGTACGCACCAGAAGGTTTTCCCGACCTATGCATATGCACAACTTGAAACACCCACTCTATTCTGTGCGTGGGCACACATGACAGATTTTTCAAATTTTCTGCAACATCACAGAAATCAGATTTTTAAACCCAAATTTTCAACGTTCATATCTTTTTCTATAAAATTCAGATTTACACAAAATCTATACCGTTTTAAAGCTCTTTAAATAATCTTTAATTTGATATAAAATCCAATCAATTTCAAAAACTGAGGTTCAAGATATGATCTGCCAATGTTGGCCGAAAATCCGTTTCTGCCAAAAACTTTTAAACCTCAAATTTACCAAAACTTTCAATTCAAAACCAAACTATTCACAACCCAACAATACCAAAATCACTCAAGAATCCATACCAAATATTCCTCAACCATATCAATCATTCAATCATCTAAACCATTTAATACTCACCTCATCCAACTCTAAATTCAACCTAATTCACACAAAAACTTATAAATTCCATCATTATTCAACTATACAACATCCAACCTTTAATATCCCAATTTATCAACTCTTTCAAAACTTATCAATCCAAGCATCAATTTATCATCATCAAAATTTATCACCACTCATCATAATCATATTCAACAATATCAACACTTAGCATCCATTACCAACAACATCCATATTCATCATTAATCATCAACGATATCAACAAACCCTCATCAACAACAATAAATCACAACATTCATCATCAACCTCCATAGTCATTAAATACCAACAATCAACATCAATAATATCATATATCCCAGGATAAATCCACATTTCATGGTATTTATTTGCTCTAATTTGGTGGATTTCATCAACTTTTCTTGCATTTATTCACTGAAATAGAATAGTTTCATGATTTCTTCCTAAATTATGCTTAAAAGTAAAAACATGCTTTTTAGGCCATTTAATTGCTAAATTTTATTCACTTTAATTCCATTTGATGCCTTGTTGTGTTTGTTGAGTGATTTCATGCTTACAAGGCTAATATAGATTGAAGAAGTGAGGAAAAATCATGAAAAAGTGGAGAAATAATGAAGAAATAGAGTTTGGAGCTTTTCAGCAAGTGTGCGTACGCACAAGTGGAAAAATCAGCAAGCCTGCGTACTGGTGCACACGAATCCCCACACTTCGTACATTGAACCAGCAAGTGCTCTGGGTCGTCCAAGTTAACCTGAGTGAGTCAGGGTTGATCGCACGATGATTGTGATTTGAAGCAAGCTATGGTTATCTTGCAGATCTTAGTCAGGCGGATAGAAGCGTTGTTGGATTTGTTTAAAACCATAAAATTGGAATAAGATAGAATTACTAGGTTTGATTATAACCAGTGATAAGAAGATGGTTAAGGCTTGGAGATTTGATAGTGAAAATTATTTTTAGTCTAAAAATTCCTCAATAGAAATAGAATTTTCTCGTTGTAAGCATAGTTCCAAACCAACAAATAATTTTCAATCAAATTTTAATATTGGTTGTCACAAGTACAAATCCCAATAAAAATAAACCGAAGTATTCAAACCTCGGGTCGTCTCACAAGGAATTGCAATGAAGTGATCAATTATTGGCTATGAAGGAACAAGGGGAGTTTGATTTGGTAATTAGCAAGAAAAGTAAATAACAAGAAAGTAAATGACAATTAACTAATAAAGAAAGGGAAAGAACTCTTGGCTAGGCATAGGAATTGAGATCACCATCCTTTTCTACAAACCATGTATTGACAATTATGAGGGACCAACCCATTTAGTCTACTTCTATGCTTGAAGTATGTACAATATCTACTTCAACACTTGAACTACATCAAATAGGCTTGATCAACATCAATCCATAAGTCCTAACCTAGCTACTAATTGACTTAGTAGTAGGCTAGCGTCAATGGTTATCAAATTGACCACAAAGGGTTCTCAAATCACCAAATCAATGAGACCTAATAACTCAAGGTTACCTAATTCCCTTATCCTAGGCCAAGAGTAAAGAAAACTACTCTAAAACTAGTGAAAATATTTTATCAAACACCTAGAGTGCAATAAAAGTAAACATCACAAAATGTAAGAATTAATCAAAACTATAACTAGCATAAGCAAGAAATCAACAATAGTAACTAAGATCAACATAAAAGGACATGGAAACATAAAATTGCATCAAAAGAAATTGAGATCTAACAATTGTTCATAAACATAAAAGAGAGCAAAATAAGAAATTAACAAGAGAAACTAAGAAGATTAAGACAATAGAACACTAAAATATAAAGAGAATTGAAATAAAAACAAGAATTAAAAGTTGGATCTAAGGAAATTTAATTTAAACTATCCTAAAATCTAGAGAGAGGAGAGAGCCTCTCTCTCTCTCTAGAATTCTACCCTAAAACATGATGCAAACTCCACTATGACTCCTTCCCCAATTCCCTTGCAATCCTTGGGTTCAAAAGCATCAGAAAAGAGTTGGATTGGGGCCTCCTCGAGCTCAAAAATCGCCCCTAGCGTATTGTCTTTAGTGAAGTGGTGACAAGTCATCTTAGGCTAGTTTCACAAGCATTTTTCATTAGTTCTCATTAGGTTTCGTGCACTTTCTTGAGCAATAAGTAAGTAATTGGATTAGAATTTCATGCATCCCTTTATTCAATAAAACATGGTTGTTTCTGTGCTTTTTCACAAGATTTTATGCAAATTTACCTGATTGTTATTAATGATGCAATCTCTTGTGACTTGATGCACGAAAACTTGTCTCTCAACAAATTTCCCTCGAAAAGTATACCGAATTGTCGTCAAGTAATATCTCACAAAAGAGTGAGGTCAAATCCCACAGAGATTAACGGATTAAGCAATCAATAGTTGATTAATTATCCTAGTCAGATGATCCAGATTGAAGTGATAAGCAGCAGGAATTGTAAATTGACAGAAAAGAAAGGAAAAGTAATAAAGTGCAGAAAAGTAAAATGGCAAGAAAAGTAAATTATAAGAAATTAAAGTGCAAAAAATGTAAAGTGCAGGAAAGTAAATGACTGGAATGTAAAATACAAGAAAGTAAATAACTAAAAGTAAAAAGAAAAGAAAGCATTGGGATAGAAAGATATTGCAATCTCCGGATCAATTGCTTTCATCTCTTCCTCAATCAATGCATTCATTGATCTCCTTGGCAATCTTAAGTGATTGGATCCCAATTCCTTGGCAATCCAATCTCTCTAAGCTTGAACAATTGCCCAATTTCTTGATTTAATTGCTCATGGGAAGAGATGAAGTATGGTCACTGATTATACCACATGCATTTCTGAATCAAAGTGTTGGTAGGATTATATGTCACTATATCCATCCAAACCCCAATTCAGTCCAACATGAGAAAGCGTTTCTAGCATGATTTCCTCATTCTTCTTCCAAGGTTCAGAGGAAATCCAAGTATGAGCAATTTCTCTTCCAAGACAACTACCCAATTGGATGAAGATCGAAAGCTTTCTAGCAAAATCAAGAGAAAAGAAAGAAGAAGATGAATGATGAAAACAATTTAATCCATTGAATTCCAACAGAGCTCTCTAACCCAATGAAAAGAGTTAGTTGTTCATTGCTCTACTCAAACAGAAAAGAAAGAAAATGCAGAAAAATAAAGATGAAGATTAAAACTGAAATTGAAACTTCAAAGTTCATAAATGAAAAGTACAATCTGGAATTAAACTACTACTAAGAAAAGAATAAGAAGAGAAAAGGAAGAAGAGTGTAAGAGGGTAGGGGTCCGAAGACCCACCCCCCTTGGAGTGTGCCAATTCACAGAAGTTCGAATTGGTCTTCACTCTCTCCCCCTTCCTTCAATTTCTCGTTATTCCTCAATGTAGAAACCAATTCACAGAAGTTCGAATTGGTCTTCACTCTCTCCTCCTTCCTTCAATTTCCCGTTATTCCTCAATGTAGAAACTAAGGCCTTTTTATCGGCTCAACTAAATTACAAAATAAAATGAAATTAAAAACAAATTACAATGAAATGAAAATTAACTATTCTAGATGCTTCTTGTGGCCTTGATTGGTTGATAATTGTGGGCTTGCTTGCTTGCTTGAGCTTTGAAGTGGACTTGAGAGAGAAGTGAATCAAGTTGAGGTCCAGGTGCTTAGCGTTAGTGCTGCCGTTAGTGACACTAACGCTACAAGTGTGGCGTTAGTGCTAAAGTTATTGTGGCTAATGTTATACTTGCTACCCAGTTGGTGTTTTTAGGTCTTAAAGATGCCTCTTGTTTGTGCTCCAATTTCATGCCCAATATAGACTATTATATATTGTTGGAAAGCTCTGAATGTCAGCTTTCTAATGCAACTAGGATCACCTCAATTGGACCTCTTTAACTCAAGTTATGCTCCTTTGAAGGGGACAGGGTCGCTAGTGTAGTCGCTGGCGTTATTGGCAAATGTTAGCCACAATAACGTCAGCATTCACGAGATTAATATTGCCAGATTCTGGAGCTCAAACTTACTGTCCACCCCATACTATTATATATTGTTGGAAAGCTCTGGATGTCTACTTTCCAAAACTTTTGGAAGCACATCATTTGGTGCTTTACAGCTGGAATTACACTTCTTGGATGGTGAAGAGGTCAGCTAGCCTTACTACAGGTTGATACCATGTTCATCTTTACACTTTCGGGGCAGGTTTTCTCCCTCAAATTTAGTGTACACCATGTAGTGCCATATATGGTTGGAAAGCTCTAGAATCCTACTTTTCAATGCCACTAGAATAACCTCTTTTGGAGCTTTGTGGCTCAAGTTATTCTTGTTTGAAGAAGGCATGGTCAGGCTGCCGGGTGAGATTTTGCCCACGTTAGTGTAACTAACGTGGCCCTTAACTTAGGCATACCAAAGCTCGAGGGCATTAGTGACACTCACCTTTGTCACTAATGCTACAAGACTCTCCCTCTTCCACGTTAGTGCCTCACGTTAATGGCACTAACAGGGCCACTAACATGGGTGTTCTTGGCCTTCGCTAAAGTTAGTGGCGTTAACGTTGCCACTAACTTTCCATGCTCTCCTTCTTCAAAGTTAATGCCATTAACGTTCCCACTAACGTTCCAAAATTTCCTTCCTTCCACGTTAATGGCCACGTTAGTGGCTCTAACGTAGCCACTAACGTGGCTCTTCTCTGCTTCTTTTGGTCTGAAATCAAACAAATAAAGTGTATCAAAGTAACATACAAGATAAACTTTACTATACTAAGTGTGCTAATAATGCTCAAAATCATACTTTCACTTAGTGTGATCTATTTCATCATATTTACCATGTATATTAACTAAAATTCACCTATGCTTGAGATTTTGTTTCATGCAGAGATTTTTCATGCTTTTGCTCCTTTATCAACAGAAATTGTATGAAAACTGAATTAAAATCTACTGAAAAAGCATAGAAAAATAGACCATGATGCACTGGCATCACAACACCAAACTTAAATCTTGCTTGTCCCCAATCAAGAAGAGAATCATGCAATAAGGTTTGATAATCCAAGGTAAGAAGAGTAGCAGTGTAATGTTCATGGTTAGCTAGCTTTCTATGCATGCAACAATCACAAAAGAAATTCAGATGATTGATGTCTCTATCTAGCTCATTTTATGAAATCTTTTCTGTATGTTTCTTCCTTGAACAAGTTTTTCATTCTCTTTTTATCTTATCTTCTAGGTGCTTTGCACCATGATTTGAAAGCTACGACTCTAAATGCTTTGTTTTCAAGTATTACCACTTGATACATAAGCACCACAAGCATTTAATCAGAGGACTCTTTAGGCTCATTTTGTTTTCTTGTCTTCTTGACTCTCTAATCAATGATGCTCAGAGCCTTGAGCTTTGAGAGAGTACTTTTACACTTGAGCCTAGCCTTGACTCTAAATATTTTGTTTTCAAGCTTTTTGCTTGATACATAAACACCACAAGCACTTAACAATTGAATTGTCATTGGTACTCAGAGCCTTCAGCTTTCTCATTCTCTCCCTTTTCTTTTCTTGCCTTATTTGCAATTGCTTTTTCAAGGTTTTCATGATTTTAAAAATTTCATAAAATGTCCTAGATGTAAACTTCAATTAAATAAATTCAAATGCAATTGAGCAATAATAGTCATGCTAGCTTCCCAATACTTATATGCTCATGCTAACTTCTTCTTAAATGACCTTGTTTGTTTATGATCATGAAACTACATTGCTTTGGACTCACAAAAATTCAAGATGGCAATCATAATGTCATAGCAACATATTGTAATTCAAAAATCAAACTATGCTTATTCATAAGGAGCAAGCACACATACATACAAAGAAATTAGAAGACAATCATGCAATTGAATGTACTGGAAATAAGTTTGAGGAAAAAGGAACTTTACCACCTTGTAGTTCATCTTCATTGTTGTTGCCCTTTTTCTCCTACTTTTCTCCCTTCCCACACCAATTTAGACTAATTGCTTGTCATCAAGCAGCAAAAAAAACAGTGGTGGTGGGGTCTATGATGGGTCATGAACATCTTACATACAGAAATGTAAGTGATGTATGTGGTTAAGCAAGCAAAAATTTAGGATAACACTACAGGCCAAAGAAGCACAGACATTATGATTACACAAATAAGTGGTGTTGCTGGATACATTACATAGAAAAATAAATGGCACACCAAACTTAGTGTGACACTTTCTCTTGGAATTAATGCAAGTATCCAGAAAGATTGAAAACAGAATGTTGCAGGGCAACACCAAACTTAGAATGTGATCATATGCCAATTTTATTGAGAAGAAGCTAAGTAAAAGAAACTGTTGTATTAATAACAAAATCACCAAGAGCCAGAGCTGTCACGAACAGGGGCTTCTTGGTGAGGCATTATGATGACAAGTCATCTTAGCCTAGTTTCACTAGCCTTTTTCTTTTGTTTTCGATTGATTTATGCACTTTCTTGAGCCACAAGCAAGCCAATTGGGTAGATTTCCATGTTTCCTTTAATTCAATCAACCATGTATGAATTAATGCAATTTCATGAGATTTTATGCTATAATTGTCATATATTATGAAAGAATAACAAACTCATGATTTTAAGCAAAGCTTTGATGTGTTTGGTTGATTGATGATAGGTGAAAAGAGTTTTGAAGAAGGTTGAAGAAAGAAGGAATGGCTAGGAGCAAGAGAGAACAAAAAGTTTGAGCCAAAGTTTGCCTCAAACTTTTTCTCAAACTTTTGGAAGAATTGAAAACACTCCAGAGAAAAAAGCTTGAGCAAAAGTTTGCCTCAAACTTTAGCTCAAACTTTTGGGAGAAAAAGCTTGAGCCAACGTTTGCCTCAAACTTTTTGGCAAACGTTGGCATCACAAAATCAATACCCTGGAGGAAAAAGCTTGCGCCAACGTTTGAGGTCAAACTTTTTCTCAAACGTTGGCGCCACACTTGCACACCCTGGAGGAGAAAAGTTTGCGCCAACGTTTGCCTCAAGCTTTTTGGCAAACGTTGGCGCCACACACATTTACAAGGGGGCCAACGTTTGAGCAAAAGTTTGACCTCAAACTTTGGCTCAAACGTTGGTAGCAGCAAAGTGAAGCCATCTGGTATAAAAAGTTTGAGTAAAAGTTTGCCTCAAACTTTTACTCAAACTTTTACTCAAGCTTTTATGTTTTTCAACCCGGTTCACAATGGATCTTTCTCCAACTCCAAGAGCAATCAACCAAGGCCTTTATCAACCCAATTCCATCAAGAACAAAGGCCCAATTCAAGGCTTGAAGACCATTTGAAGAAAGTGTATAAATAGCTTAGGATTTAAGTTTTCAGAGAGTTTTTTTTTCCTTTTAGAACTTTCCGTTTTAGTTTTGCTGAGAGCTTTTGGTTTTGGAATTAATTTGAGTTTCTGAGTTCGGGGAAGGAGAATTGAATTCTCTTCCTCTTAGTTTTCTTGTTTTCAATTTCAATTACACTTGTCTTGAGTCTTGGGTGTTGAGAATTGGGGAAATTCTGTCTTAATCTCACCTTGAGATCTCGTTCTATTTCTTTTACTGCATCATTGGAGAATTGAGATTTACATTCAAGCTTTCTTCTGTTTTGATCTTTAATTTCTTGCAATTGAATTCTACATTTGGATCTAGGAAGGCATTGAGATCTAGACTCGGTTATCTAGTCTCTTGGGTCCTGAGATCTGGAGTTTGAATTTTAAATTCTCTGTTTAAAGCTTTTCAAGTTCATTTACATTTCCGTTAGAGATCCGGTTCAATTCAAGTCACCTTCTACTTGTCTGATTAATGCAATTTACTTTTCCTTGTTTAATTTCTGCAAATCCACTTCCCAATTCGCTTTATAATTCAAGCCATTTACATTTCTTGCACTTTAAGATTCTGCAATTTACATTCATTGCAATCTAAGTTTCCGCAATTTACATTACTTGTTCTTTAAGATTCAGCTTATTTACTTTCTTTGCTCTTTAATTTCCTGCAATCTACCCTTCTCCCTTTACATTTCAAGCAATTTAGTTTCTGCAATCACAAATCACCCAACCAATACTTGATTCGCTTGACTAAATCAACCACTAAACTAAAATTGCTCAATCCTTCAATCCTTGTGGGATCGACCTCACTCCCGTGAGTTTTTATTACTTGATGCGACCCGGTGCACTTGCCGGTTAGATTTGTGTGTTTGGAATTCGTTTTCCGAAAATACACATCAAGTTTTTGGCGCCGTTGCCGGGGATTGAAATAGATTGACAATGATTAAGTGAAGTGGAGATCTAGATCTAGCATTTTTATTTTCTGTTTCTCAAATTTTTTACTAACACACTAACTGTTTGAATTTTTGCTTAAGCTAACTAAACTTCATTCTGGCAACAGATCAAAGTGTTACTGGTGGTGTTTTTTTTTGTTTTGTTTGTATGTCAGGTACAGGGAGAACCACTCCTATTTTATCTTAAATTGACCAGAGAACTCTTAGAAGGCTAAGAAGAGCTGAAAGAGGGAAAAATATTGTTGGAGAGGAAGAATCTGAGGAAGAATATCACGAGATGGAAGGAGATCCATCTAATCCTGAAGGAGCAGCCAATAACAACAATAATCCACCACAGAGAAGAGTTTTGGCTTCCTACACAAGTGCAGATCCTAGACATTGTGGGAGTAGCATTCTTACCCCAAATGTTAATGAAAATAACTTTGAACTAAAGTCACAACTCATCACCTTGGTTCAAAACAATTGTTCCTATGGAGGAGGATCACTTGAAGACCCTAACCAACACTTATCCACCTTCTTGAGGATTTGTGACACTGTCAAAACCAATGGTGTGCACCCTGACAGTTACAAGCTACTGTTATTTCCATTTTCTCTCAGAGACAAGGCCACTCAATGGTTGGAATCCTTCCCAAGAGGCAGCATCAACAATTGGGATGATCTAGTAACCAAGTTCCTTGCCAAGTTTTACCCACCTCAAAGGGTTATTAGATTGAAGACTGAAGTGCAAACATTCACACAAATGGATGCTGAACCCTTGTATAAGGCATGGGAATGATACAAAGCGCTAATCAGGAAGTGTCCACCAGGAATGTTCAGTGAGTGGGACAGATTACAGAATTTCTATGAGGGCTTGACACTAAAATCTCAAGAGGCTTTGGATTATTCAGCAGGAGGTTCTTTACAATTGATGAAAACAGCAGAGGAAGCCCAAAATCTCATTGATATGGTGGCCAACAACCAATATTTCTTTGCTCAGCTAAGGTAACGCCAACCGTCACAGAGGAAGGGAGTGATGGAGTTGGAAGGAGTGGACTCAATTCTAGCTCAGAACAAAATGATGCAGCAGCAAATTCAACAACAATTTGAGCAGATGGCTAAGAGGATTGATAGCCTCCAAGTTGCAGCAGTTAACACAAGCCAACCGTCTTCCACATGGGGGCAGAATGAGGAGAACCAAAAAGAACAACAACAAGAGCAAGTGCAGTATATGCACAACCAAGGACCAAATGAAGTGTATGGTGATACATACAATCCATCTTGGAAGAACCACCCAAACCTCAGATGGGGAGATAATCACACCCAAAACCAACAACCATGGCAGAGGAACTCAAACCAAAACACTTCAAGAAACAACCAAAACCACAACCAGCAGCAAACTAACCAAAACCCCTAGAGAAAACCTCAAAATAACTACCCCAACCCCAACCACTACCAATCTAATAACCAACCCACCAACCAAAATGCCTACCATCCACCATCCACATCTTACAACCCACCACAAGCATCACCTGAATCTCAAAGACTCACCAACTTGGAAACCTTGATAGACAAAATGTGGAAACACCAAGAAATGACAACCAAGAATCATGAAGCCTCCATGAAGAGCCTAGAGAGGCAAATTGGGCAAATCTCCAAACAGATTTCTGTTGAGAGACCTTCAAGCTCACTACCAAGTGACACAATCCCAAATCCTAAGAAAGAATGCAAGGCAATACAATTAAGAAGTGGGAGAACATTGATGAGCAACAATGACACTACAAAGAAGCAAGTAGAGAGCAGCAAAAGACCAATAGAAGATGAAAAGCAAACAAAGGCAGATGAAGCCAAGGATCAAGTTGTGATGCCAAACAAGAGCACTGAGAAACTCAAAGAGAAGAACAACCAACCACACAATTCAAAAGAAGTGATTCAAGGACAGCAGCATGTAGGAAAGAGAATCACACCTCCACTGCCATATCCCCAGAGATTCAGCAAAGAGACTAAGGACCAACATTTTCATAAGTTCCTTGAGACTTTCAAAAAGCTGGAGATCAATATTCCCTTGGCTGAAGCACTTGAGCAAATGCCTCTGTATGCCAAGTTTTTGAAGGAGCTTATCAACAAGAAAAGAAGTTGGAATGAGAAAGAGACCATACTGCTTACTGAGGAATGCAGGGCTTTGATTCAAAAAGGGCTTCCTCCTAAGCTTGAAGACCCAGGGAGTTTCTTGCTGCCTTGCACCGTTGGGAAATTAACCATCACTAAGGCAATGTGCGATCTAGGAGCAAGTATTAACTTAATTCCCTCTTCTTTGGTAAAAAAGCTGCATATAGAGGAAGTTAAACCGGTACATATGTCCTTAGAGCTGGTAGATAAGTCAATGGTATATCCCAGGGGTGTAATTGAAAACCTTCTAGTCAAGGTGGACAAATTCATATACCCTGCAGACTTTGTGGTTCTAGATTCAGATGAAGATGAAAGTGAGTCCATCATACTTGGGAGACCGTTCTTAGCCACTGCTAAAGCTATCATAGACGTAGAGCAAGGGGAATTAACTCTCAGAATGCATGATAAGAGTGTCACTCTGAAAGTAGTACCAGAAGTGCAGTTCAGTGATGAAAAGAAAGACTATATGGAACTCGACAAGGAAGAATTACAGTTAAAGAAAGAAAGAAACAAGGTGATTCACATCAACATCCCAAGGCAAAAGATTGTGCAGAATGATGAAGAAGTTCAAGAGGATGTTGGAGTATTAGCCACTGAGAAGAGAGATCTCCAAAGTGAGCCTACGGCCAAAAGGGAAAGGTTAACAAAAGGAAGCAAGAAACACAGAAACAAAACAAAAAGGGGTTGGAAGAACACGAAGATTCCAACAGAAGGGCTTTCCAAAGGTGACAAAGTGCAATTGATATATCAATAACTGGGAGCAAGCCAACAGACTGATGACTATTACACTGTCAGTAACATACTCTCATTGGAGCATGCTGAAATTGAACACCAGAGAACAAAGAAGAGGATTACAGTCAGGGGAGACAAGTTGAGGCACTACAATCCTCAACCTCCATAAAAGAAAGCTCCATTGTCAAGCTAGTGACAATAAAAGAGCGCTCCATGGGAGGCAACCCATGATTTAAGTTTTCTGTCAGTTTAAATTCAATAAGCTATGATCAACTGAGCATGAATATTTTTTTTCATGAACGTACTTAATGAATGCATGCACTGTTTTGAAACATATGCTAAGACTTCCAAGTTTGGTGTGCCTTCAAGCACACTAAACCAGTGTTACAAACATTTTCAGACCATATGCTTAGTTATCCTGATGAAGCATATGACCAAACACTAAGTTTGGTGTCTGCATATGTGAATATTTTCAGAAGATCAAATTTTCCTTCATGAAAATTTAAAATCATGCATCAATGATCATACTCAAAAAAAAAAAAAGAAGTATGAAGAAAGCAATCCTTATAAACATTTAACCAAGAGTGACATTGGGATTTCAAGAACACTAGTTGGAGGAAGAAACATTTTTAAACTATATGACCAAACATTAAGTTTGGTGTCCTCCAAGAAAAGTCATGGTTACAATGGATATAAGGAATGAGAGTTCATATAGTTGTGAATAAAGGAAGCATTCTTGCCACGGTTTGATAATGTTGATCCTTGATGTCTTGTTGTGATGACTAGGTGGTCAAAGAACACTCAATGAAAGAGACAAGACAAAGGGAGAGCATAGCATGAGGACAAAATCCCATCACATGTCTCAAAAAGTGAATCTGCCACTCCTTGGAATGATCACGGTATAGACCATTGAAGAAGCAAGTTTTGTCTTCATTCACCCTCACATGCACACCTTTGATTCACATAGTATCCAATTGCATCCCAGCCTTCCATTATTCATTTAAGTAACACACCACCTTCAAGCCATGCACATAACCGAATAGTTGCACACCTCTGCACTCCAACCATTCAAACTCTATTCCCATCATCATTCTTCATCATATAAGCTCAGCCTCAATCACTTTTCTTGTCAAAATCTCCAACTTTCTTCACACTCCCTTTAACCCCAAAGAGATCAAACAACCAAGTGATCATGGCCTCTTCCTCAAGAACCAAACGAAGAAAAGGGAAAGATCCCATGATGGAGGAGAGTACACCTGAATATGACCGATGGAGATTTAGATCTTGGTTCCATCAATTACAACTTTAATGGATGAATGAGAAGAAGATATATCCAGAGGTTCTTTTCATGCTACCAGATGAAGGGTGCCAAGAAATGAAGGACAAGATTAGAAAGAGGAAATGGGAAGAACTCGTCTCACCTATCACTCGAGTCAATGCAAATATCATAAGAGAGTTCTATGCCAATATCCCAAGACTTAACACGGGTGAAGCCCCAACGTACAAGAGTTATGTACGGGGGATGGAAGTAGACTTTAGCTCAGACGCCATCAAGAAAGTCATGGGACTAAAATCAGTCCGCTTTAGTGAACCTGGATACCACCAAAGGGTAAATGGAGATCCGGATTATGATAGAATTTCTAGAGATATTTGTATGGAGAACTCAGAGTGGGAAGGAGATGCCAAGAACAAATACAAGTATCTGAGGAGAGGAAACCTTACCCCGGAAGCAAAGGGATGGTATGAGCTATTGAAAAGATCAATTCTGGGCACAGTAAACACCTCAGAAGTCAACAGGAAGAGAGCTGTTATGTTGCATTGCATTATTGTGGGAGGAGAGGTGAAGGTTCATGAAATCCTTGCAAAAGACATTCAAAAACTTGCAGAGAAGAATTCGGCCGGGTCTTGGTTGTACTACCCAAGCACCATTATGAGGTTGTGCACAAAAGCTAAAGTACCAATGGAAGACGAGAATCCAACATGGTTGAACCCGGGTATGCCTATAACCATTGAAAGAATGATGATGGCTACTGAAGCGCATCAAGGCCGAAGACCACATGGAAGAAGGCAAAGAGAAGAACCAATGGAGGAAGAAGAGTTACAAGAGGAAGAAGAACCACAAGAGGAAGAGGAACAGCAACACAGTCCATCACACAACACTCTGGACATGACTCAGATGCAGGAAGCAATTGGAAGATTATCACAACAGTACATGAGAATTCAAGAAAGGCAAGAGGAATACCATTCACTATACATGAAAAACCAACAAGAGCAAGAAGAACGGGAGCTAAGAATGATGAACAAACAAAGTGAGTTTGAGTCAAAATTCTTCGCGATGCAAGAGGAGCATGCCTTTCAATCTCACGAATCGTTTGGAAAGTTGGTACAAATGCAAGCTGAAAATCTGAGGGCTCTCAAAGAGTTCACAACCCTCCAAGATGCAAGATATGAAGTCCAAGCCGACTACAACATAAATAGTCAAATCAAACTGAACTATATTGGAGAGCATCTGCACAACATGGATCCAGCATTTCCAACTTTCGATGAATTCTTCAAAGGGAGAAGTGAGATAGAAGTAAGCAATGCTATGAAGCTTGAAGATAGAGTAGAGGAGGCGATGAATAGAGCTGGGTTCTGGCGGGATCAACAGCCAACAGACATGGACACAGGGAACACCAGCAACCAAGTATATGAAAGAAGAAAGAAAAAGCATGACAAATGAAAGGTGGACTTGCTCCTTGTTCATTACTACAAAAAAAAAAAGCATGCATCTTATTTGTTTAAAATAGTCTTTGCATTATGTTTGTTTCCCTTAAAATAAGTAAGCTAGTCTAATTGTGTACTTGTGTGTTTACTTTCACTTAACAAAAAAAAAGGCATGCTTTGTCCCCTGCAATTTCAATTCAATAAAAGAAATATTTGAATGTGAAGTAAGATAGTTCTTTGTTAGATAGAAGTACAATAAAAGTAAGTGGTGGTATGTGTGTGTGATTGTATGATAGCTCACTTTTAGTGAATAAGAGAACTAGGATGTCTCCTTCTAAGTAGAAAGTGGCCTACTGTCTATGAATCTCAATCAAATAAAAGTCCTTGGTTAAAAAGAAAAACAAACAGAGAAAAGAAAAAGCCAAAAATGGGCAATAGAATAAAAGAAAAAAAGAAACAAAGCTAGACACCAATAGCTTGAACCTTAGAATATATGCCTGTCGTGTCTTTGTACTGGGATCTGCTTGGATTATTAAGTTCTTTGGAGTGCATCAACACTTGGTGACTTGGGTTAACTAACCCGGGATCATCAACTGAAAGTCCACTATCAAGAGCAACCTAACTACAAGGCATTTAGTAACCCAAAGAGGTGCTGGGCATCAATGTTTTAAGAAGGAATGTGAGCCAAGTATCTATAGTGAATAATGTGTCAAGTATAAAGAAAGAAAAGAACTTATTACACATGACACTGAACTAAAGCTTTTAGAGAAAAAAAATAATAGTCAAGGACAAAGGAATAATGAGAGGTCATAGCAGTGTGTTGCTTGATGCTTGAAGGGGGCTTTCTAAGCCTAAAAGTCAATAAGAAGTGAGTGTTTACATATCCACAGAAAACCCCATGAACTACCAATAATACTCTGCTAGCATGAACATCCTCTTCCATTTCATTCTTTCTTCTCAATAATTCTTTTCTTGCTTGGGGACAAGCAAGCTTTAAGTTTGGTGTTGTGATGACAAGTCATCTTAGCCTAGTTTCACTAGCCTTTTTCTTTTGTTTTCGATTGATTTATGCACTTTCTTGAGCCATAAGCAAGCCAATTGGGTAGATTTCCATGTTTCCTTTGATTCAATCAACCATGTATTAATTAATGCAATTTCATGAGATTTTATGCTATAATTGTCATATATTATGAAAGAATAACAAACTCATGATTTTAAGCAAAGCTTTGATGTGTTTGGTTGATTGATGATAGGTGAAAAGAGTTTTGAAGAAGGTTGAAGAAAGAAGGAATGGCTAGGAGCAAGAGAGAACAAAAAGTTTGAGCCAAAGTTTGCCTCAAACTTTTTCTCAAACTTTTGGAAGAATTGAAAACACTCCAGAGAAAAAAGCTTGAGCAAAAGTTTGCCTCAAACTTTAGCTCAAACTTTTGGGAGAAAAGCTTGAGCCAACGTTTGCCTCAAACTTTTTGGCAAACGTTGGCATCACAAAATCAATACCCTGGAGGAAAAAGCTTGCGCCAACGTTTGAGGTCAAACTTTTGCTCAAACATTGGTGCCACACTTGCACACCCTGGAGGAGAAAAGTTTGCGCCAACGTTTGCCTCAAGCATTTTGGCAAACGTTGGCGCCACACACATTTACAAGGGGGCCAACGTTTGAGCAAAAGTTTGACCTCAAACTTTGGCTCAAACGTTGGTAGCAGCAAAGTGAAGCCATCTGGTATAAAAAGTTTGAGTAAAAGTTTGCCTCAAACTTTTACTCAAACTTTTACTCAAGCTTTTATGTTTTTCAACCCGGTTCACAATGGATCTTTCTCCAACTCCAAGAGCAATCAACCAAGGCCTTTATCAACCCAATTCCTTCAAGAACAAAGGCCCAATTCAAGGCTTGAAGACCATTTGAAGAAAGTGTATAAATAGCTTAGGATTTAAGTTTTTAGAGAGTTTTTTTTCCTTTTAGAACTTTCCGTTTTAGTTTTGCTGAGAGCTTTTGGTTTTGGAATTAATTTGAGTTTCTGAGTTCGGGGAAGGAGAATTGAATTCTCTTCCTGTTAGTTTTCTTGTTTTCAATTTCAATTACACTTGTCTTGAGTCTTGGGTGTTGAGAATTGGGGAAATTCTATCTCAATCTCACCTTGAGATCTCGTTCTATTTCTTTTACTGCATCATTGGAGAATTGAGATTTACATTCAAGCTTTCTTCTGTTTTGATCTTTAATTTCTTGCAATTGAATTCTACATTTGGATCTAGGAAGGCATTGAGATCTAGACTCGGTTATCTAGTCTCTTGGGTCCTGAGATCTGGAGTTTGCATTTTAAATTCTCTGTTTAAAGCTTTTCAAGTTCATTTACATTTCCGTTAGAGATCCGGTTCAATTCAAGTCACCTTCTACTTGTCTGATTAATGCAATTTACTTTTTCTTATTTAATTTCTGCAAATCCACTTCCCAATTCCCTTTATAATTCAAGCCATTTATATTTCTTGCACTTTAAGATTCTGCAATTTACATTCCTTGCAATCTAAGTTTCTGCAATTTACATTACTTGTTCTTTAAGATTCAGCTTATTTACTTTCTTTGCTCTTTAATTTCCTGCAATCTACCCTTCTCCCTTTACATTTCAAGCAATTTAGTTTCTGCAATCACAAATCACCCAACCAATACTTGATTCGCTTGACTAAATCAACCACTAAACTAAAATTGCTCAATCCTTCAATCCCTGTGGGATCGACCTCACTCCCGTGAGTTTTTATTACTTGATGCGACCCGGTGCACTTGCCGGTTATATTTGTGTGTTTGGAATTCGTTTTCCGAAAATACACATCACATTAACACAAATATTTAGATATCAAAAGAAAATAAAGAAACAAAAGAAAACAAAGACAAAAGAAAAGTGTCTAATCTAGTAAATCAATCAACTGGTAGTTTGTTAATCACAATTAATCCCCGGCAACGGCGCCATAAACTTGATGCACGGAAACTTGTCTCACAATAAATTTCCCTCGGCAAGTATATCAAATTGTCGTCAAGTAATAACTCACAAAAGAGTGAGGCCGAATCCCACAGAGATTAACGGATTAAGCAATCACTAGTTGATTAATTATTCTAGTCAGACGATCCAGGTTGAAGTGATAAGCAGCAGGAATTGTAAATTGACAGAAAAGAAAGGAAAAACAATAAAGTGCAGAAAAGTAAAATGGCAAAAAAAGTAAATTATATGAAATTAAAGTGCAAAAAATATAAAGTGCAAGAAAGTAAATGACTAGAATGTAAAATACAAGAAAGTAAATAACTAAAAGTAAAAAGAAAAGAAAGCATTGGGATAGAAAGATATTGCAATCTCCAGATCAATTGCTTTCATCTCTTCCTCAATCAATGCATTCATTGATCTCCTTGGCAATCTTAAGTGATTGGATCGCAATTCCTTGGCAATCCAATCTCTCTAAGCTTGAACAATTTCCCAATTCCTTGATTTAATTTCTCATGGGAAGAGATGACGTATGGTCACTGATTATACCACATGCATTTTTGAATCAAAGTGTTGGTAGGATTATATGTCACTATATCCATCCAAACCCCAATTCAGTCCAACATGAGAAAGCATTTCTAGCATGATTTCCTAATTCCTCTTCCAAGGTTCAGAGGAAATCCAAGTATGAGCAATTTCTCTTACAAGACAACTACCCAATTGGATGAAGATCGAAAGCTTTCTAGCAAAATCAAGAGAAAAGAAAGAAGAAGATGAATGATGAAAACAATTTAATCCATTGAATTCCAACAGAGCTCTCTAACCCAATGAAAAGAGTTAGTTGTTCATTGCTCTACTCAAACAGAAAAGAAAGAAAATGCAGAAAAATAAAGATGAAGATTAAAATTGAAATTAAAACTTCAAAGTTCATAAATGAAAAGTACAAACTGGAATTAAACTACTACTAAGAAAAGAAAAAGAAGAGAAAAGGAAGAAGAGTGTAGGAGGGTAGGAGTTCGAAGACCCACTCCCCTTGGAGTGTGCCAATTCACAGAAATTCGAATTGGTCTTCACTCTCTCCCCCTTCCTTCAATTTCCCGTTATTCCTCAATGTAGAAACCAATTCACAGAAGTTCGAATTGGTCTTCACTCTCTTCCCCTTCCTTCAATTTCCCGTTATTCCTCAATGTAGAAACTAAGGCCTTTTTATAGGCTCTCCTAAATTACAAAATGAAATGAAATTTAAAGCAAATTACATTGAAATGAAAATTAACTATTCTAGATGCTTCTTGTGGCTTTGATTGGTTGATAATTATGGGCTTGCTTGCTTGAGCTTTGAAGTGGACTTGAGAGAGAAGTGAATCAAGTTGAGGTCCAGGTGCTTAGCGTTAGTGCTGCCGTTAGCGACACTAACGCTACAAGTGTGGCATTAGTGCTAAAGTTATTGTGGCTAACGTTACACTTGCTACCCAGTTGGTATTTTTGGGGCTTAAAGATACCTCTTGTTTGTGCTCCAATTTCATACCCAATACAGACTATTATATATCGTTGGAGAGCTCTGAATGTCACCTTTTTAACGCAATTGGGATCACCTCAATTGGACCTCTTTAACTCAAGTTATGCTCCTTTGAAGGAGACAGGGTCGCTGGTGTAGTCGCTGGCGTTATTGGCAAATGTTAGCCACAATAACGTCAGCGTTTAGGGGATTAATATTGCCAGGTTCTGGAGCTCAAACTTAATGTCCACCCTATACAATCATATATTATTGGAAAGCTCTGGATGTCTACTTTCCAACATTTTTGGAAGCGCATCATTTGGAGCTCTACAGCTGGAGTTACACTTCTTGGAAGGTGAAGAGGTCAGCTGGCCTTACTATAGGTTGATACCATGTTCATCTTTGCACTTTCGGGGCAGGTTTTCTCCCTCAAATTTAGTGTACACCATGTAGTGCCATATATGGTTGGAAAGCTCTGGAATCCTTCTTTCCAATGCCACTAGAATAACCTCTTTTGGAGCTTTGTGGCTCAAGTTATTCTTATTTGAAGAAGGCATGGTCAGGCTGCCGAGTGAGATTTTGCCCACGTTAGTGTAACTAACGTGGCCCTTAACGTAGGCATACCAAAGCTCAAGGGTGTTAGTGACACTCACCTTTGTCAGTAACGCTACAAGACTCTCCCTCTTCCACGTTAGTGCCTCACGTTAATGGCACTAACGGGGCCACTAACGTGGGTGTTCTTGGCCTTCGCTAAAGTTAGTGGCGTTAACATTGCCACTAACTTTCCCTGCTCTCCTTCTTTAAAGTTAATGCCATTAACGTTCCCACTAATGTTCCAAACTTTCCTTCCTTCCACGTTAATGGCCATGTTAGTGGCGCTAACGTAGCCACTAACGTGGCTCTTCTCTGCTTCTTTTGGTCTGAAATCAAACAAACAAAGTGTATCAAAGTAACATACAAGATAAACTTTGCTATACTAAGTGTGCTAATAATGCTCAAAATCATACTTTCACTTAGTGTGATCTATTTCATCATATTTACCATGTATATTAACTAAAATTCAGCTATGCTTGAGATTTTGTTTCATGTAGAGATTTTTCATGCTTTTGCTCCTTTATCAACAGAAATTGTATGAAAACTGAATTAAAATCTATTGAAAAAGCATAGAAAAGTGGGTCATGATGCCATGGCATCATGAATTTAGCAAGGCTTTGATGTATGTGTTTGGTTGATGTTAGGTGAAGAGAAGCAAGGAAGAAACAGAGAAAGAAGCAGAGGAAGAGGAAGTAACGTTGGTGGCCAAGTTGGCTCACCAACGTTACCTCAAACGTTGGAGGAAAAGGCAACGTAATATTCTGCAAAGTTCTGGTGCCAACGTTGGAGAGAACGTTGGTAAGCCAACGTTACCTCCAACGTTATTTATACAATTTGCTTTTTGGAATCAGAAAAAATTGGCCTGACGCGTACTCGTGGACGACGCGCACGCGTGAACCATGGAATTTTAATACTCCACGCGCACGCGTGGGTGACGCGCACACGTGGATGACGCGCACGCGTGGGTTAGTCAACGATGGAGGGAATGTTGCCAAGCCAGTGTTACCTCCAACGCTTGCGACAAAGAGTTAAAATTTGGAATTGGAGAAATCAGCAGCGATGCGCACGCGTGGGCGACGCGTACGCGTGAGCATGGAAATTTGACATTCCACGCACACGCGTGGGTGACGCGTACGCGTGGGTTAGTCAACGTTGGAGGAAACGTTGCCAATCCAACGTTACCTCCAACGGTTACGACAAGTTTTCAAAAATTGGATGTTGGGAAATTTGAGATGATGCGTACGCGTGGACGTGAATTTTCTTCTCAACCGCGCGCACGCATAGATGACGCGTACCCCTGAGGGCAAATTTTAGCAGTTTGACGCGTATGTGTGGGGGACGCGCACACGAGGAATGGCAAAATCGATCGCGTGGGCCATGCGTACGCGTGACCAGGCGAACGTTGGTGCCCCAACGTTGAGTCAAACGTTGCTGAAAACACCCAGAATCTATTTCTTTAAGGGAACGTTTAACTCAACGTTTGCCTAAAAACATTGACCCCAACGTTGATACCAGAGTTATGCAATTGAGCACCCATGCAGATCATGATCATTAATTGCCAAGCACCCCTCTTCAAACGTCAGTAAGACCTACTCTAGCTTGCTTTAACAAAGGCTAAAGGCCCAATCCAAGGACTTGAAGACTGAATTGGAAAGTATATAAATAGCATTAAATTTAAGTTAGAAAGGAGTTTTGGAAGGCTGAGTCAGGGACCCCAATTGGGAAACCTGCACTGATTTACTTTTGTATTCTCTTTTTTGCACTTCTTTGCAATTTTCTGTTTTTTAGTTTTTACTTGAGCAATGATGAACTAAACCCCATATTCATTAGGGGGAGGAGCTCTATTGTAATCATAATGAATCAATGAAATTCTTCTTCTTCTCAATCTGTTTGGGTAGCTATAGGATATCTTCTATTTTGATTGTGAATTATTCACTCCGGAAGGGGGTTTAATTCAGCTGAATGCTTGTGTGAGCTTCGGAAGGGAAATCACTTGCATTAGAATTGGAGCTCTATCCTTCACAACTCTCTTAACCAACACCAATCGGGAGAAATTGAGGTTTTGAGAGATTGTGTGGCTTATGGATAAGAGAATATGCTCTAACTCTTTTCATGACAATTAGATCAAGGAATTGGCAAGATTGATTGTGATTTGAGAGATTGAATTGCCAAGGAATTGGGATCCTATCAATTTCAATCCGCCATAGATCTACTCATATGATTGAGAAAGGAGTTGAGACCTATTTGATTCATGATGGATTATGATATCTCCAATCCCTGATGAATCACTTTCTTTGAATTTCTTCAATTTAGATCTCTGAATTCACTTCAATTTAAATTGTTTACTGCTTATTTGATCCCCTGCACCCAGTTTCTCTTTATAATTCATGCAATTTAAGTTTCACTGCAATATAGATTCTACAATTTTACTTTCTTGCACTCTAAGATTCAGTTATTTACATTTCTTGCAATTTAAGATTAAACTCTTTTAGTTTCTTGCTCTTTAAGTTTCAACAATTTACTTTTCTTACCATTTAAGTTTCAGCCAATTTACTTTCAACACTTTAATTTCTTGCAATTTACCTTCTGTTGACCAAATTTCACTCAAATCATTAATATTCGCTTAACTAGATTCATCACCCAACTAAAATTGCTTGATCCATCAATCCCTGTGGGATCGACCTCACTCTGGTGAGTTTTACTACTTGATGCGACCCGGTACACTTGCCGGTTAGTTTGTGCGAATTCAATTTTTCACCATCAAATTTTTGGCGCCGTTGCCGGGGATTGATTTAGATCGACAATGATTAAGTCAGTGATAATCTAGATTGAGCATTTTTATTTGCTTTTGCTAAGCTCACTAACTGTTTGAGATTTTGTTTCTGCTAAATGTAACTTCATTCTAGCAATACAGTGTTCTGATTTTTGTTTTCTTTTGGTTTGTTTGTGTTGTATGCCAGGAGGAAGAAGAGGTGCATCCACCTCCTTTGATTCTGAACCAGAGAGAACCTTCTTGAGGCTAAGAAGAGAGGCAAGAGGAAAGGGAGTGATTGGAGAAGAAGAATCAGAAGAGGGAGATCAAGAGATGGAGGATAATCTCCCTAATCCACCAGAGGAGGTGGCTAACAATAATGGCCAACCTCCAAGGAGAGTTCTAGCCTCTTACACCTTCCCCAACCTAAGAAACTGTGGGAGCAGTATACTTACTCCAAATGTTCATGCCAATAACATTGAGTTGAAGCCTCAACTTATCACTTTGTGCAAAATAATTGTTCTTATGGAGGGGGTCCTTTGGAAGACCCGAATCAACACTTATCTGTCTTCCTGAGGATATGTGAAACAGTCAAAACAAATGGTGTGCATCCAGATATCTACAAGTTGCTGTTATTTCCATTCTCTTTGAGGGATAAGGCATCTCAATGGCTGGAGACATTTTCCAAAGAAAGCATCAATACTTTTGATGATTTGGTGAGCAAATTCTTGGCTAAGTTCTATCCACCTCAGAGAATCATCAGATTGAAGACAGAAGTGCAGACTTTCACTCAAATGGATGGAAAATCACTTTATGAGGCATGGGAGAGATACAAATCCTTGATTAGGAAATGTCCACCTGACATGTTTAGTGAATGGGACAGACTTCAGAATTTCTATGAGGGTTTGACTCTAAAAGCTCAAGAGGCCTTGGATTACTCTGCAGGAGGTTCACTACAACTAATGAAGAGAGCTGAAGAAGCTCAGAATCTCATAGACACTGTGACCAATAATCAATACTTTTATACTCATCAAAGGCAACACCAACCAGCTCCAAAGAAAGGTGTATTAGAGCTTGAAGGTGTGGACACTATTTTGGCACAGAACAAATTGATGCACCAAAAAATCCAATAGTAAATGAAGATGATGGCAAAGAGAATAGATGGACTTCAAGTGGCTACAGTAAACGCAGCAAGTCAACCTTTAGGTGGATGGGACCAAGGTGAAGAAGTTTTTGAGAAATGCAATAATGATCAACAACCGAAGTAAGTTCAATACATGCATAACACCTCAAGCTCTTCTCATAATGACTTCCATGGTGATACATACAATCCATCATGGAGGAATCATCCCAACTTGAGGTGGGGTGATAATTAGAACTCATGGCAGAGGAACCACAATTCCAACAACTTCCGCAACACAAACAACCAAAATAACTCATCCAATAACACTAACCAATACAAAAAACTAAAAAACTCATATCAGCAACCCCACAACAATTCACAAGTCCACCAAAACAACTTCTCTACACCACCATTCAACTCACAAAACAACCACCTCAACATCCCAAATAACTTCCAGCAACAACAATCATACCCCAACATACTACCCATTGACCATCAAGAAACCATGATTTCAAATCTTGAAGCAACCTTACAAGTCCTTACTCAAACCACACAAGCACTTGCTTAGACTACACAAAATCTAGCCAAAGGGCAAGAGAGCCTAGCCAAAGGACAAGAGCGACAAGTGGCCATGATGAGGAATCTTGAAAGACAAGTGGGACAATTGGCTAGACAAGCTGAACGGTCAACTAATGTTTTTCCAAGTGATACGATCCCTAATCCAAGGGAGGAATGTAAAGCTGTGCAGCTAAGGAGTGGAAGGACTGTGGGGAATGACAAAGGTGCTAACAAGAAACAAGCAGAAGAGGATAAGAATGACCAAAAAAATCCAAGAAGGATGAGGAATCACAAACTTCAAAGAAAGGAAAGCAAGTCATGGAAGAGTGACGAACGGATTTTTGCTAGTAAAGAATTCCACAAAAGTAATTACATTGCAAGTATAATTTCTAAACCAACAAAGAATCCCTTCATACAAAATTTTGGTTGTCACTAAAGAAAACCCAATAAAAATAATAACCGAAGTATTTAAACCTCGGGTCGTCTCTCAAGGAATTGCAGGGAAGTGTTCTTGTTATTGGTTATGAGTTTTCTGAGAAATTTTAAGAGTTGGAGAATAGAAAAATAAATGATTGTAAATTAAAGCAATGAAAATTAACAAGAGAATTTATATAATTAAAATAAAAAGCCTTGGCTAGGAGAAGATTAGTGGGAAGTTCTATCCTTATTGGATTTCCCAAGATTAATAGTAATAGATTGTTGTTTCTACTTAGTTAACCCTTACCGAATAAGGAAAAGTCAAGTAGGGAGCCAACTTCTATTCAAAAGTCCTAATCCTCTCCCATGGGAAGGATTAGCGTTAGTGACTAGAGAGCCAGCCAATAACTTCCAATTACAATTTAACTTTTGAGTCTTCCAACTCAAGGGTCTCCTATTAAATATTAATCAACTCCAAAGCCAAGTTGGAAGCCTACTCCATTGACATGGATGCCAATCTCGCATACATGTAAAGGGAGTAGAAAGAAGACATGATAATTGGACTCAGTTGAAAATAATCAAGAAATAATGAAATTAAATAGAAAAGTATCTTTGCATTAATTAATTCCAAAATCAAAGGTATCCATATAGCTCTAAAAAAAGTAAATAGGGAAAAAAAAGAGTAAAGGAATAGAAAATAAACTAGAATGATAAAGACTTCAATGGAGTAATAACTCTTCTCAATATCCAACTCAAAAGCATAAAACTAGGAATCCTAAAACCTAGAGAGAGGAAGGAGCCTCTCTCTCTAGAAAACTACATCTAAAACATAAATTGTGAATAATGAGAAGCGTATGAATGAATGAATGATTCCCCCACTCTACAGCTTCTAATATGTGTTTTTCGGGCTTGGAACTGGAACAAAAATAGCCCAGAAATTGCCCCCAGCATTTTCTGCGATTTCTGAAGGTAGTGCATGTCACGCGTACGCGTCAGTCACGCGTACGTGCCGCTGGTCATCTTCTCGTGTCACGCATACGCGTCAGGCACGCACACGCGTCGCCGTGCAAACTCCAATTCAGGTGCACGCATGAACCATACGTGCGCGTCGCTTCTTGCTGGTTATCTCCTTTATTTCTTGTGCTCCTTCCATTTTTGCAAGCTTCCTCTCCATCCTCTAAGCCATTCCTGTCCTATAAAGCCTGAAAACACTTAACGCACAGATCACGGCATCAAATGGTATAAAGGAGAATTAAAATACACAATTTAAAGGCTCAGGAAGCAAGTTTTCAATTATAGAACAAAACTAGGAAGGAATTGTAAAATCATGCAATTTGTATGTATAAGTGTGCAAGGACTTGATAAAACCACTCAATTGAGCACAAGATAAACCATAAAATAGTGGTTTATCAATCTCCCTACACTTAAATATTAGCATGTCCTCATGCTAAGCTCAAGGAGACAAAAAGAATGAATGAGGGAAAGTAAGACTCATGAGATGCAACCTATGAATGCAACTATATGCTAAGATGATTCTATCTACTTGGTTAAAAGTAAATAGGCTCTTTAAGACGAAAATAAACCAAATTCCACTAATTCAAATCACATAATAAAAGACAGGTAAACTTGTAAGAGGATAGCTCATGAGAGCAGGGAACACAGAATTAAGCATTAAACCCTCACTGGTAGTGTATATGCACTCTAATCGCTCAAGTGTCTAGGGTTAATTCACTCTACTCTTCTTTAATCATGTTTTCTAAAACTTTATTTTTCATCTAACCAATCAACAAATATTTAGTATACCAATGCAAACATCGTGAGGTCTTTTCAAGGTTGTAATGGGGCTAAGGTAAGGGTGAGGATATAAGTATGGCCAAGTGAGCTATAATACGAATCTTTGACTAACCTAAGCTCTCACCTAAACACACACACACTCTATGTAACTCTAAAATCATGCCTAGCTACCCATAATTTCCACTTTTGCATCACATACTCATGTACCAGATTATCTTTAATTTTATCACATATGCATTGATCTTTTATTAAACTTATTACTGGGGTAATTTTGTCCCTTTATTTAATTACTTATTTATATTGTAATATTTAGTTATTATCTTTTTTTTTTGAATCATAAAAGCAACATAACATATCAATGTACATGAGTATTTTAATTTTTAATTTTTAATTTTTTATTTTTTTTTTGTCTCACATGAGTAGGCACCCAAATTCCCAATATTTTGTCAATGAAACACTGTACACTTTCATCAACCCAAGTTTTCACAGTTCCCCACACTTAATTGACACACAATCTCTATCTTAAGCTAACCAAATATTCAATTGGGGTAATTAATTATTTTTCCACTTAAGGCTAGTGATGTGGTAAAATATAGAACAAATGGGGATTAAAAGGCTCAAGGTGGCTAACAAAGGTGATTGAAAGGGTAGGCTATTTGGGATAAGTTAGATAATAACAAATGATGGTCTCAATCATATGTATGCATGCAAATATACTAAACAATGGACATATAGAATGGAACAAAATATAGATTACAATCATAGAGAAGGAAATACACAAGAATAAAATATTATGGTTAAATAATGTAACCATGTAATTAAGCTCAAATCTCACAGGTTGTGTGTTCTTAGCTATAACCTATGTTCCAAATTACAATCTTCAAACAAGTTTAACACAAATTTTCAACATAAATTAGTGAAATACTATAAAATAGGGTCTTGAAAAGAAATTATTACTTCAACCAAGCAGTGGTAACATATGCACAAAATCAAACAAACATGCAATCAAATATGCAAATGCAACAATTAAATTAACATAGAAAATTAAACATTGGTGTTAAGAAGGAAATAACTAACCCACGGAAGTCGGTATCGACCTCCCCACACTTAAAGATTGCACCGTCCTCGGTGTATACAAAGAAGTGCAAGTGGACGGGCTGCTACAACTAATGCTTTTCTCCAAAGATTGTGCAGATGGACTTGTCTGTTGCACCATTGAGAAGCTTTTCTTTTCCCTTCTCGGTGGCCATCCTGAAAGAAGAGGGAAAAGGAAGAAAATTAACTCAGAAATAAAGATGGAAAACAAATAAAATATGGTTGGGTCAATGCCAAATAACGAGAGTCTCAATTACATGGTAGCTACAACATGCAAGTGAGAAAATAGTAGAAGCACATGGCATATCAATAGTGCAAAATTTGCAACAATGGGGGAGAGAGTGTGGGTAATGCAAGATAGTATAAATGCATATCAATGCAAATAGAATGCAAGTATCATAAAAGATTAGCATGGACTTATGAATAATAATACCCAATTAGAATAAAACAAGTCATGAAGTACCAGAATAATGCAAGAAAAGATGCAACAGTTGAATAAGAAAATTTAACACCAATGGAAAAATAATAAATTTAGAAAAGAAAATAAAAATATGCACAAAATTAAAAGGCAATGAATGAAAGTATGCAAATAAATTAAGTAAAATAGAATGAAAGTGAAGAGGGATGAGAAGTTAAAGAGATGAAGAAGAAGAAAGTAAGAAGGGAGGAAGAAAGAAGGAGAAAGGATAGAAGAAAGAAGTAAGAATTTAAAAACAGGGTGTGACGCGCAGGCGTGCTTCACGCATACGCGTGAAAACTGAGTTGGCCATTCGACGCGTAAGCATCGTCCACGCATAAGCGTCGCCCACGCATACGCGTGGGTGGTCTGAAAGTGAAATGACGCGCACGCGTCAGGGACGCGTACGCGTGGGGTGATTTTGTCCCTCTAGCACAGTTCCAGCGCGAGGGCAGCACAACTCTCGGGTCAAACACCCATTTACGCCGATTGCCATGTCCACGCGTGCGTGTGATTGATGCGTACGCGTGGATTTCCCAAGTTGCAAGTGACGCGCACGCGTCCTAGACGTATACGCGTGGCTCGAATTATGCGCAGAGCACACCAGCCGCACGATTCCATCATAACTTTCTGTTCATTGTATGGGATAGCAAAATTTGGAATTGACGCCCACGTGTGGCCTACGCGCACGCGTGGGTTGCCCTTTTTTATTTTTATTTTTTATATATGCAGAATGTAGATGATTATGCAGAAATTATGAATGAACACTAATAAAAATAAAATAAAATAAAACTAAGAATAAAAAGAACGATCATACCATGGTGGGTTGTCTCCCACCTAGCACTTTGCTTTTACGTCCTTAAGTTGGACAATTGGTGAGCTCCTTGTCATGGTGGCTTGTGCTTGAACTCATCTTGAAACTTCCACCAATGCTTGGAATTCCAATAAGCTCTAACATCTCCAAGTGAATTCACCAAGCCTTGATGAACTTCTTCCCAAGCTTTGAGCTCCCAAAGTTGATCCTCTTGTATGCTCGGATCCCAAATCTTGTTCCTACACCCGTCTGTAAGTGGATCATCATTGTTCCAACCGGTTGGTTTAGCCTTGGAATTCTCATTTAAGCACCCAAACATCCTCCTAGACCCATTCATTTTGGTTCTACACCAGCCATTGTTATCAAACTTTGAGCGTGCAACCATCATGAACCTAGAGTGACGCGTCCAACCACCACACAATTCTCCCTTACTCGTCAATCCGCAGAGAGCTCTAAGTTGACCATCCGTTTCAAGCAAACCATATTCAAGTGGAAAGGTGCAGTTTAAGGATAAGAATTTTACCCACTTGAATGTTGTGTTGGATGGTAATGGCTTGGGGAGAAGTATCTCCAGTGGCGGCCTTGCCAATGTATGCTTCACTCTCTTGGGCTCCTCTTTAATGATCTCCACCTCTTGACATGCTTCTGCAACATTAACCTCTTCCTCTTCAACCCTGATATGCCTTGGAGGTTGTACACCCTCCTCAACATCAAATTCAAACGTCTTGGAAGGAGGCTCTATGACTTGAGTTTCCCATGGAGGTTCCGCATCTACTAAGTCCTCAACCACTTCCTCTTCCTTGATAAGTTTGGTTTTCTCCACTTGCTCTAGTACAAAATCCAACTCCTTCTTGATAAAGTCCACCTCTTGACAACTTTCTTCAATTCTCCCTAATTCTTCAACTGCTCCTTCATCTTCAAGGGCCTCTCCTACCTCCATCTTTTGGGCCTCTTCTTGCTTCTTTTAAAGTATGAATTCGTGAAACCGATCCATTACGTCCCTAAGACAATCCCTTCTCTCTTGTTCCATGTCACTAGCATAATTGGGATCGTGTTTCTCTTGGATTGCTGGATGTGGGTGCTCTTCCATGGAGGGTGGTGATGGGATGGAGAGAACATTATGTGGTTGAGAAGGAAGTGCACCAGATCTTGAGGGTTGAATATTGGGAATAAAGGATGATTCCACATGAGATATAAGAGCTTGGACAGTAGAGATGAGACCGGTGAGAGCAGAGGTAAGTGTGGTCTGAAGCTCTTGTTGCCCTTGGCGAAGAACACTAAAGGTAGCATCTATGGGAGCTTGGGGTGGGTATGAGGGTTCATTTGTTGGGAGAAAGGACCCATAATGGGAAGGTGGTTCTTCTTGGTAAGGATATGGAAATGGTGAATATTGAGGTGGTGGTTCTTGGTATGGTTCATATGGTTCGTATGGTGGTTGGTGATGCGTGAGCATCTTTCCTATCTTTTCCTAGTGAATTTGCATCTAAATTGTTGAGTTTAATAAAGAATTAATTATCTTTTAGCCAATATGGATGCTACTTTGAATCTTGTGCAATTCTGTTTATTTTAGGTAGCATTCAGCTGGATTTGATGGAGTTTCTGCAGAAGAAGAGATGAAGGCGAATGATGCTGTCAACCCTGACCTCTCTATACTCAAACCTGAATAACTCGAGCTACAGATGTCCAATAGAGGTGATTCCAGTGGCGTTGGAAAGCTAACTTCTAGAGCTTTCCAACGATATATAATAGTCCATACTTCTTCTCCGAACTCACTGCCAAGGCTGCGCATAACTTGAGATTTCTCAAGTTAGGCGCAAGACACAACAACAATACGCGAGATTGGTCCTGCCCACTTCAAGTTAGGCGCACTAAAGCCCAAGTTAGGCGCAGCTTCACTCAACTAAACTCCGATTCATGCTACCAAGCCCAAGTTAGGCGTGGATCATAGTGAAGCCAAGTGGTCCACATCCATCAATTGAAGATTTGCTGATTGTTATAATTAATTCTAATTTAAATTCAAATTTTAAAAAAATAGGAAAAGATATTATGTTAGTTTTAAAGATAGATTTTAAATTAACTAGGATTAGATATAAATAGGGGGATACCACCTCAACATTATTAGATCCCAGACTACCAAAATACATTTTATTAGAATCCTTATTTTCTACTCTGAACCATGAGCAACTAATCCTCCATTGTTAAGGTTAGGAGCTCTGTCTATTTCTATGGATTAATTTTATTGCTTTTTCTATTTTAATTTATGCATGGATTTATATTTAAGAATTGTTTTTGCTCTTTATTTTATGAATTTGGGTAGAACGGAAGTATGACCCTCTTTCTATTTGAGTTCTTGTAAAACTTGGAAAAGCTCTTTACTTGAACAACAGCTTGAAAACATATTCTCCTAAATTTTAATTATCTGGATTTAACGGGATGCGTGACATATAATTCTTTTATTTTTGGGTAATTAGAGTTTTTGTGGCATATAAACTGGAATTTGATCATGTAGCTTCTAATTGGAATTAATTGACCAAGGAATTGGCAGTTAATGAATTTTAGAGGAGACTAGAAAGGTCTAAGGAATTAGGGTCTAGTCACATATAGTTACCATAAATTAAATCCTACATAATTAAAATAGTTAGTAAGAAAAGTAAATCCGAAAAAATAGATAACTCTGAAGCCTTAAATGCCTTCTCCATATTTTTCCCAAAGTATTTACTTGCCTTTCTTCAATATTCTTTATATTGTTTAATGTCTTTTATAATGCATCTCAATACCATTTTCTGTTTGTCTAACTAAGCCTATCAAACACTATTGTTGCTTAATCCATCAATCCTCGTGGGATCGACCCTTACTCACGTAAGGTATTACTTGGTACGACCCGGTGCACTTGCCGGAAAGTTTGTGGGTTATAAATACCGCACCAAGTTTTTGGCGTCGTTGCCGGGGATTGATAGTGATTAACAATTATTCGTTGTTTGATTGCTTAGATTAGATAATTATATAATTTTGAAATTATTAAGCCAAAAAAAAAATAACGTAAAGGAAAAAAAAAGAAAAAATTAACGTAAAGGAAAAAAAGAAAAAATAACATAAAAAAAAAAAAGAATTGCAAAAATCAGATTCAAAGATTGAAGAAGGACTGCAGATGCTGTTGGATTCTGACCTCCCTGCACTCAAAGTGGATTTTCTGGAGCTACAGAACTACAAATGGTGCGCTTCCAATTGCGTTGGAAAGTAGACATCCAAAGCTTTCCAGAAATATATAATAGTTTATACTTTTCCCGAGTTTAGATGACGCAAAGTGGTATTGAACGCCAGTTCCATGTTGCAGTCTAGCGTTCAGCGCCAGAAACAAGTTGCAAAGTGGAGTTTAATGCCAGAAATACGTTACAAACTGGCGTTCAACTCCAAGAATGACCTCTCCACGTGTAAACTTCAAGCTCAGCCCAAGCACACACCAAGTGGGCCCCGGAATTAGAATTCTACATCATTTACTCATTTCTGTAAACCCTAGTAACTAGTTTAGTATAAATAGGACTTTTTACTATCTTTGTAGAGATCTTTGATTAGTTTTATGCTATCTTAGACCTTTAGGGGGGCTGGCCATTCGGCCATGCCTGAACCTTCATCACTTATGTATTTTCAACGGTAGAGTTTCTACACACCATAGATTAAGGTGTGGAGCTCTACTGTTCCTCATGAATTAATACAAAGTACTACTGTTTTTCTATTCAATTCAACTTATTCTGCTTCTAAGATATTCATTCGCACTTCAACATGAATGTGATGATCGTGACACTCATCATCATTCCCTATGAACGTGTGCCTGACAACCACTTTCGTTCTACCTTCGATTGAATGAGTATCTCTTGGATTTCTTAATCAGAATCTTCGTTGTATAAGTTAGAACCCATGGATGGCCATTCTTGAGATCCGGAAAGTCTAAACCTTGTCTGTGGTATTCCGAGTAGGATCCGGAAAGGGATGGCTGTGACGAGCCTCAAACTCGCGAGTGCTGGGCGTAGTGACAGACGCAAAAGGATGGTGAATCCTATTCCAGTATGATCGAGAACCTCCAGATGATTAGCCATGCAGTGACAGCGCATCGGACCATTTTCACAGAGAGGATGGGAAGTAGCCATTGACAAAGGTGATGCCCTACACAAAGCGTGCCATGGAAAGGAGTAAGATTGATTGGATGAAGACAGCAGGAAAGCAGAGGTTCAGAGGAACGAAAACATCTCTATACGCTTATCTGAAATTCTCACCAATGAATTACATAAGTACCACTATCCTATTTTATATTTTATTTATCTTTTACTTATTAATTCATAAAATCAGTTGAATCCGCCTGACTGAGATTTACAAGGTGACCATAGCTTGCTTCAAGCCGACAATCTCCGTGGGATCGACCCTTACTCACATAAAGTTTATTACATGGACGACCCAGTGCACTTGCTGGTTAGTTGTACGAAGTTGTGAAACAAAATTAAGAATATGAACGTGCGTATGAAGTTTTTAGCACCGTTACCAAGGAAGTAAAGATCACGATTTCGCACACCAAGTTTTTGGCGCCGTTGCCGGGGATTGTTCGAGTTTGGACAACTGACGGTTCATCTTGTTGCTCAGATTAGGTAATTATATTTTAATTTTAAGCTTTTTATTTCTTATTTTCAAAAAATACAAAAAAAAATAATTTCTTCTTTTTCATTTTTTTCCAATTAGTTTTCGAAAAATCAAAAAAAAATTAACAAAATCATAAAATCACAAATAATTTGATGTTTCTTGTTTGAGTCTAGAGTCAAGATTTAAGTTTGGTGTCAATTGCATCTTTTTAATTTTCTAAAAATTATTTTCGAAAATTCATGCATTGCATTCTTCATGATCTTCAAGTTGTTCTTGGCCAGTCTTCTTGTTTGATCTTCATATTTTCTTTTTTTGTGTCTTTCCTTGTTTTTCATATGCATTCTTGAATTATTAATGTCTAAAGAATAAAAATTTTTAAGTTTGGTGTCTTGCATGTTTATCTTTTCTTAAAAATTTTCCAAAATAAGTTCTTGGTGTTCATCTTAACATTCAAAGTGTTCTTGGTGTTCATCTTGACATTCATAGTGTTCTTGCATGCATCACATGTTTTGATCCAAAAATTTTCATGCATTGAGTCAATTTTGTGTTTTTCTCTTTCATCATTAAAAATTCAAAAATAAAAAAAAATATATCTTTCCCTTTTTCACTCATAAATTTTCGAAAATTTGAGTTGACTTTTTCAAAACTTTTTAAAATTTAGTTGTTTCTTATGAGTCAAATCAAATTTTCAATTTGAAAATCCTATCTTTTTCAAAATCTTTTTCAAAAATCAAATCTTTTTCATTTTTTCTTATTTATTTTCGAAAATTATAAAAATATTTTTCAAAAATCTTTTTCTTAATTCTATCTCATAATTTTCGAAAATATTACTAACAATTAATGTGATTGATTCAAAAATGTAAAGTTTGTTACTTGCCTAATAAGAAAGGTTCAACTTTAAATTTTAAAATCAAATCTTTTTGTTTCTTGTTAGTCGAGTAATCAACTTTAATTTTTAAAATCAAATCTTTTTAAATTTCTTTTTCAAACCTTTTTCAAAATAATTTTCAATCATATCTTTTTCAATTTCAATCATATCTTTTTCGAAATCAAATTTAAAATCCTTTCTAACTTCTTTTCTAACTTCCTATCTTTTCAAAATTTGACTTTCAAATCTTTTTCAATCAATCTTATCTTTTTGTTTCAATCACATCTTTTTTCAATCTTATCTTTCCAAAATTTGATTTTCAAAATCTCTTAACCACTTAACTTTTTGTTTGTTTCTTATCTTTTTCAAAACCACCTAACTACTCTTCCCTCTCTAATTTTCGAAAATACCTCCCTCTTTTTCAAAAATTCTTTTTAATTAATTAATTGTTTTAAATTTTAATTTTAATTTTATTTCCCCTTTAATTTTCGAAAATCATCAACTCCTTTTCAAAAATTATTTTCAAAAATTTCTCTCTCTCATCTTCTTCTATTTATTTAATTACTTACTAACACTTTTCTTCATCTCATATCTCTGCTCCTATCCTCACCCTTGTGTTTGGATTATCCATTCTTCTTCACTCTTATTCCCTTTCTTCTTCTACTAACAATAAGGAACCTCTTTATTGTAACATAGAGGATTCCTCTTCTTTTCTTATTCTCTTCTCTTTCATATGAGCAGGGACAAGGAAAAGGGCATTCTTGTTGAAGCTGAACCAGAACCTGAAAGGACTCTGAAGAGAAAACTAAGAGAAGCTAAAATACAACAATCCAGAGACAACCTTACTGAAATTTTCGAACAAGAAAAGGAGATGGCAGCCGAACCTAACAACAATAATGCAAGGAGGATGCTTGGTGACTTCACTGCACCTAATTCCAATTTACATGGAAGGAGCATCTCAATCCCTGCCATTGGAGCAAATAATTTTGAGCTTAAACCTCAATTAGTTTCTCTGATGCAATAGAACTGCAAGTTTCATGGACTTCCATCTGAAGATCCTTTTTAGTTCTTGACTGAATTCTTGCAGATCTGTGATACTGTTAAGACCAATAGGGTTGATCCCGAGGTCTACAGACTTATGCTTTTTCCGTTTGCTGTAAGAGACAGAGCTAGAGTATGGTTGGACTCTCAACCCAAAGATAGCCTGAACTCTTGAAATAAGCTGGTCACGGCTTTCTTAGCCAAGTTCTTTCCTCCTCAAAAGCTTAGTAAGCTTAGAGTGGATGTCCAAACCTTCAGACAGAAAGAAGGTGAATCCCTCTATGAAGCTTGGGAGAGATACAAGCAACTGACCAAAAAGTGTCCTGACATGCTTTCAGAATGGACCATCCTGGATATATTCTATGATGGTCTGTCTGAGTTATCAAAGATGTCACTAGACCATTCTACAGGTGGATCCATTCACCTAAAGAAAACACCTACAGAAGCTCAGGAACTCATTGACATGGTTACAAATAACCAGTTCATGTATACTTCTGAAAGGAATCCTGTGAGTAATGGGACGCCTATGAAGAAGGGAGTTCTTGAAATTGATACTCTGAATGCCATATTGGCTCAGAATAAAATATTGACTCAGTAAGTCAATATGATTTCTCAGAGTCTGAATGGAATGCAAGCTGCATCCAACAGTACTCAAGAGGCATCTTCTGAAGAAGAAGCTTATGATCCTGACAACCCTGCAATAGCAGAGGTAAATTACATGGGTGAACCCTATGGAAACACCTATAATCCCTCATGGAGAAATCACCCAAATCTCTCATGAAAGGATCAACAAAATCCTCAACAAGGCTTTAACAATGGTGGGAGAAACAGGTTTAGCAATAGCAAGCCTTTTCCATCATCCACTCAGCAAAAGACAGAGAGATCTGAGCAGGATCCATCTAGCTTAGCAAATATAGTCTCTGATCTTTCTAAGGCAACTTTAAGTTTCATGAATGAAACAAAATCCTCCATTAGAAATTTGGAGGCACAAGTGGGCCAGCTGAGTAAAAGGGTCACTGAAACTCCTCCTAGTACTCTCCCAAGCAATATAGAAGAAAACCCAAAAGGAGAGTGCAAGGCCATTGAATTGACCATCATAGCCGAACCTACAAGGGAGGAAGAGGACGTGAATCCCAGTGAGGAAGACCTCCTGGGACGTCCAGTGATCAACAAGGAGTTTCCTTCTGAGGAACCAAAGGAATCTGAGGCTCATCTAAAAACCATAGAGATTCCAATGAACCTCCTTATGCCATTCATGAGCTCTGATGAGTATTCTTCTTCTGAAGAGAATGAAAATGTTACTGAAGAGCAATTTGCCAAGTACCTTGGTGCAATCATGAAGCTAAATGCCAAATTATTTGGTAATAAGACTTGGGAAGATGAACCTCCCTTGCTCATCAATGAACTGAATGATCTGGATCAACTGACATTACCTCAGAAGAAACAAGATCCTGGAAAGTTCTTAATACCTTGTACCATAGGCACCATGACCTTTAAGAAGGCTCTATGTGACCTTGGGTCAGGGATAAACCTCATGCCACTCTCTGTAATGGAGAAACTGGGAATCCTTGAGGTACAAGCTGCCAATTTCTCATTAGAGATGGCAGACAAATCTATGAAAATGGCTTATGGACTAGTAGAGGACGTGTTAGTAAAGGTTGAAGGCCTTTACATCCCTGCTGATTTCATAATCCTAGACACTGGGAAGGATGAGGATGAATCCATCATCCTTGGAAGACCCTTCCTTGCCACAGCAAGAGCTGTGATTGATGTAGACAGAGGAGAATTGATCCTTCAACTGAATAAGGACAACCTTGTGTTTAAAACTCAAGAATCTCCTTCTGTAATAATGGAGAGGAAGCATAGAAAGCTTCCCTCAGTACAGAGTCAACTAAAGCCCCCACAGTCAAACTCTAAGTTTGGTGTTGAACTCCCATATCCAAACTCTAAGTTTGGTGTTGGGAGTCTATAAAATTGACCTGATCACCTGTGTAGCTCCATGAGAGCCCACTGTCAAGCTATTGACATTAAAGAAGTGCTTGTTGGGAGGCAACCCAATTTTTATTTATCTAATTTTATTTTTATTTTTATTGTTCTTTCATGTTTTATTAGGTTCATGATCATGTGGAGTCACAAAATAAATACAAAAATTAAAAACAGAATCAAAAACAGCAAAAGAAAAATCACACCCTGGAGGAAGGACTTACTGGCGTTTAAACGCTAGTAAGGAGCATCTGGCTGGCGTTCAACGCCAGAACAGAGCATGGATCTGGCGTTAAACGCCAGAAACAAGCAACATCCTGGCGTTTAAATGCCAGGAATACACCCTGAGAAGAGCTGGCGCTGAACGCCAGAAACAAGCATAGAACTGGCGTTCAACGCCAGAAACATGCTGCATCTGGGCGTTGAACTCCCAGAACAAGCATCAATTCAGCGTTTAAACGCCAGAATTGCATGCAAAGGCAATTTACATGCCTAATTGGTGCAGGGATGCAAATCCTTGACACCTCAGGATCTGTGGACCCCACAGGATCATCTCAGCATCTGTGGAACCCACAGGATCTCCACCTACCTCCACTCATATTCTTCCCTCTTCTCAACACTCACCATTCCCAATAAACACCCTTCCCTAAAACCCTTCACCAATCACCTCAATCTCTCTTCCCTATTACCCCTTTACCACTCACATCCATTCACTATTCCCCATAAACCCTACCTGCCTTCAAAATTCAACATCACTTTCCCACCCAAAACCCACCCTATATGGCCGAACCTACTCCCTCTTCCCTCACTATATAAACACCTCAACCCCTCCTTCATTTTCACACAACACAACCCTATCTTCTTTACCTTGGCCGAATACACCCCCTCCCTCTCCTCCATATTTTCTCTTCTTCTTCTTCTTTTCTTTCTTCTCTTGCTCGAGGGCGAGCAATATTCTAAGTTTGGTGTGGTAAAAGCATAAGCTTTTTTTTTTCATTACCATTGATGGCACCTAAGACCGGAGAAACCTCTAGAAAAGGGAAAGGGAAGACAAAAGCTTCCACCTCTGAGTCATGGAAGATGGAAAGATTCATCTCCAAAGCCCATCAAGACCATTTCTATGATGTTGTGGCCAAGAAGAAGGTGATCCCCGAGGTCCCTTTCAAACTCAAGAAAAATGAGTATCCAGAGATCCGACATGAGATCCAAAGAAGAGGTTGGGAAGTCCTAACCAACCCCATTCAACAAGTCGGAATCCTAATGGTTCAAGAGTTCTATGCCAATGCATGGATCACTAGGAACCATGATCAAAATAAGAACCCGAACCCAAAGAATTATCTTACCATGGTTCGGGGGAATTACTTAGATTTTAGTCCGGAAAATGTAAGGCTGGCGTTCAACTTGCCAATGATGGAAGAGAACGCACGCCCCTACACAAGAAGAGTCAACTTTGATCAAAATTTAGACCAAGTCCTCATGGACATATGTGTGGAAGGAGCTCAATGGAAGATTGACTCAAAAGGCAAACCGGTTCAACTGAGAAGATTGGACCTTAAGCCTGTAGCTAGAGGATGGTTGGAGTTCATTCAACGCTCAATCATTCCCACTAGCAACCGGTCTGAAGTTACTGTAGACCGGGCCATCATGATCCATAGTATCATGATTGGGGAGGAAGTAGAAGTTCATAAGATTATACCTCAAGAACTCTACAAGGTGGCTAACAAGTCCTCCACTGTGGCAAGGTTAGCCTTTTCTCACTTCATTTACCATCTATGCAATTCGGCTGGGATTGACATAGAGGGAGATATCCTCATTGATGAGGACAAGCCCATCACTAAGAAAAGGATGGAGCCAACAAGAGAGCATATTCATGGATCTCAAGGGACACATGAAGAAGCTCATCACCAAGAAATCCCTGAGATGCCTCAAGGGATGCACTTTCCTCCACAGAATTTTTGGGAGCAAATCAATACCTCCCTAGGAGAACTAAGTTCCAACATGGGACAACTAAGGGTGGAACATCAAGAGCACTCTATCATCCTCCATGAAATTAGAGAAGATCAAAGAACAATGAGGGAGGAGCAACAAAGACAAGGAAGAGACATAGAAGAGCTCAAGGACATCATTGGTTCCTCAAGGAGAAAACGCCACCATCACTAAGGTGGACTCATTCCTTGTTCTTAAATTTTCTGTTTTTCGTTTTTTTATGTTAAATGTTTATTTATGTTTGTGTCTTATTACATGATCATTAGTATCTAAGTGTCTATGCCTTAAAGTAGTGAATATGAATCTATCACCTCTCTTAAATGAAAAATGTTTTAATTACAAAAGAACAAGAAGTACATGGTTTCGAATTCATCCTTGAAACTAGTTTAATTATTTTGATGTGGTGACAATACTTTTTGTTTTCTGAATGAATGCTTGAACAGTGCATATGTCTTTTGAAGTTGTTGTTTATGAATTTTAAATATGTTGGCCCTTGAAGAATAAGGAAAAAGGAGACATGTTATTTGATAATCTGAAAAATCATAAAAATGATTCTTGAAGCAAGAAAAAGCAGTGAATAAAAAAGCTTGCAGAAAAAAAAAGTGAAAAAATAGCGGAAAAAAATGGGAAAAAGAAAAAAGCAAGTAGAAAAAGCCAAAAGCCCTTAAAACCAAAAGGCAAGGGTAATAAAAAGGAAGGCCTAAAGGAATAAAATCCTGGCCTAAGCGGCTAAACCAAGCTGTCCCTAACCATGTGCTTGTGGCGTGAAGGTGTCAAGTGAAAACTTGAGACTGAGCGGTTAAAGTCAAGGTCCAAAGCAAAAAAAAAAAAAGAGTGTGCTTAAGAACCCTGGACACCTCTAATTGGGGACTTTAGTAAAGCTGAGTCACAATCTGAAAAGGTTCACCCAGTTATGTGTCTGTGGCATTTATGTATCCGGTGGTAATACTGGAAAACAAAGTGCTTAGGGCCACGGCCAAGACTCATAAAGTAGCTGTATTCAAGAATCAACATACTGAACTAGGAGAATCAATAACACTATCTAAACTCTGAGTTCCTATAGATGCCAATCATTCTGAACTTCAATGGATAAAGTGAGATGCTAAAACTATTCAAGAGGCAAAAAGCTACAAGTCTCGCTCATCTGATTGGAGCTATGTTTCATTGATATTTTGGAATTTATAGTATATTCTCTTCTTTTTATCCTATTTTATTTTTAGTTGCTTAGGGACAAGCAACAATTTAAGTTTGGTGTTGTGATGAGCGGATAATTTATACATTTTTTGGCATTGTTTTTACATAGTTTTCAGTATGATTTAGTTAGTTTTTAGTATATTTTTATTAGTTTTTAATTAAAAATCACATTTCTAGACTTTACTATGAGTTTGTGTGTTTTTCTATGATTTCAGGTAATTTCTGGCTGAAATTGAGGGACCTGAGCAAAAATCAGATTCAGAGGTTGAAGAAGGACTGCAGATGCTGTTGGATTCTGACCTCCCTGCACTCAAAGTGGATTTTCACGAGCTACAGAACTCCAAATGGCGCTCTTCTAATTGTGTTGGAAAGTAGACATCCAGGGCTTTCCTGCAATATATAATAGTCTATACTTTTCCCGAGTTTAGATGACACAAACTGGCATTGAACGCCAGTTCCATGTTGCAATCTGGCGTTTTGCGCCAGAAACAAGTTGCAAAGTGGAGTTCAACGCCAGAAATACGTTACAAACTGGCGTTCAACTCCAAGAATGACCTCTCCACGTGTAAACTTCAAGCTCAGCCCAAGCACACACCAAGTGGGCCTCGGAAGTGGAATTCTGCATCATTTACTCATTTCTGTAAACCCTAGTAACTAGTTTAGTATAAATAGGACTTTTTACTAT
This sequence comes from Arachis hypogaea, assembly GCF_003086295.3. Lineage (NCBI taxonomy): Eukaryota > Viridiplantae > Streptophyta > Magnoliopsida > Fabales > Fabaceae > Arachis > Arachis hypogaea. The sequence continues at coordinate 92,049,427 of NC_092050.1, read as the reverse complement.
CTTTGTAGAGATCTTTGATTAGTTTTATGCTATCTTAGACCTTTAGGGGGGCTGGCCATTCGGCCATGCCTGAACCTTCATCACTTATGTATTTTCAATGGTAGAGTTTCTACACACCATAGATTAAGGTGTGGAGCTCTGCTGTTCCTCATGAATTAATAGAAAGTACTACTGTTTTTCTATTCAATTCAACTTATTCTGCTTCTAAGATATTCATTCGCACTTCAACATGAATGTGATGATCGTGACACTAATCATCATTCCCTATGAACGTGTGCTTGACAACCACTTTTATTTTACCTTCGATTGAATGAGTATCTCTTGGATTTCTTAATCAAAATCTTCGTGGTATAAGTTAGAAACCATGGATGGCAATTCTTGAGATCCGGAAAGTCTAAACCTTGTCTGTGGTATTCCGAGTAGGATCCGGGAAGGGATGACTGTGACGAGCCTCAAACTCGCGAGTGCTGGGCGTAGTGACAGACGCAAAAGGATGGTGAATCCTATTCCAGTATGATCGAGAACCTCCAGATGATTAGCCATGCAGTGACAGCGTATCGGACCATTTTCACAGAGAGGATGGGAAGTAGCCATTGACAACGGTGATGCCCTACACAAAGCTTGCCATGGAAAGGAGTAAGATTGATTGGATGAAGACAGCATGAAAGCAGAGGTTCAGAGGAACGAAAGCATCTCTATACGCTTATCTGAAATTCTCACCAATGAATTACATAAGTACCACTATCCTATTTTATATTATATTTATCTTTTACTTATCAATTCATAAAATCAGTTGAATCCGCCTGACTGAGATTTACAAGGTGACCATAACTTGCTTCAAGCCGACAATCTCCGTGGGATCGACCCTTACTCACGTAAGGTTTATTACTTGGATGACCTAGTGCACTTGCTGGTTAGTTGTACGAAGTTGTGAAACAAAATTAAGAATATGAACGTGCGTATGAAGTTTTTAGCGTCGTTACCAAGGAAGTAAAGATCACGATTTCGCACACCAGAGGGACCAACCTCAGAGACCTCAAAACTTCAAGAATAGTTCTCATGGTGGTTTCCAGCAGAACAATGATTTGGAAGCAATATTGACAGGTTTTAGACAGGAAACTAGAGCATCCATTAAGAACCTGGAGATTCAAATGGGTCAATTAGCCACAAAAGTCAGTGAAATTGATAAGAAGACCACTAATAGCCTTTCTGGTAACACAATTCCAAATTCAAGAGAGGAATGCAAGGCTATCACCTTGATAAGTGGACAAGTGGCAAGTATGGAAGCACAAGTTATGCAGGAAACCAGAGCCTCCATTAGAAACTTAGAGGTGCTAATGGGCCAACTGAGCAAGCAAATACTTGAGAGGTCTGCAAGTACATTTCAAGAGGATATAGTGGTGAACCCAGGAGAAGATTGCAAGGTTATTCAATTGAGAAGTGGTAAAGTATCTGGCTCTGAGACCAAGGCCAATGAAGAGCTAGTTGAAAAGGAAGCTCCAGAGAAGAAAAAGGGAGAAGTGGAGCACACCCCTCCAAAGCGTGCAGACAACCCATTCCAAGACTCTCTTGACACTTATCCTACTTTGCCAAAGGCTCCCGAGTACAAGCCTAAAATGCCATATCCTCAGAGACTTCAAAAGGAGACCAAGGACAAGCAGTTTTCAAAGTTCTTGGAAGTCTTCAAAAAGTTGTAAATCAATATTTCTTTTGCTGAGGTTTTGGAACAAATGCCTCTCTATGCCAAGTTCATGAAGGAGCTGTTGTCAGAGAAGAAGCCTTTAAAAGGAGATGAGACAGTGGTCCTGACTAAAGAATGCAGTGCCATCATTCAGAATAACTTACCAAAGAAGATGCCAGATCTAGGGAGCTTTCAAATTCCATGCACCATTGGGAGCACAACCTTTGAGAAAGCGTTATGTGATCTAGGAGCAAGCATCAATTTAATGTCCTTGTCTGTGATGAAGAAGCTACAGATCCAAGAGGCACAACCCACAAAGATAGCATTACAGATGGCAGACAAATCTATGAAGCCTGCATACGGATTAGTGGAGAATATCTTGGTCAAAGTGGGTAAGTTCTTCCACCCAGCAGATTTTGTAATTCTTGATACAGGGGAGGATGAGAATGCCTCTATAATTCTAGGAAGACCATTCCTTGCCACTGGAAGAGCTCTGATTGATGTAGAAGTAGGTGAATTAGTGCTTAGAGTGCATAATGAGCAACTGGTCTTTCATGTCTTCAAAGATATACATTCAACAGGTGAAGGAGAGAGGTGCATGCAGGCTGAGCTTATTGATCCAAACCTTCAAGAACCCCCTGATGATGCACAGCAGAGTCTATAACTCAAACCTCCTTTGGTGACAATCAGTAAAATTCCTCCCGACATCAAACCTAAGTTTGGTGTTGGAAATGCATCATCCACCAAGGAGGAGGTTCCCAAAAATAAGAAAATACCCAGGGGATGGAGAAACAAAAAGATCCCCACTGAAGGTTTCTCCCCAGGAATGAAGGTGGTGTTGACTAAGACTCCAACATGGATTTATACAGTAAACAGAATCCTCTCTATGGAATATATTGAGCTAATTTATGAAGACACCGGAAATAAGTTCAAAGTAAGGGGTGAAGAGCTGAACCCCTATGATCCCCCTCCTTAGAGGAGCTGACCATCAAGCTAGTGACGTTAAAGAAGCGCTTGTCGGGAGGCAACCCGATAATTTTGTATCCTTAGTTATTTTTCGTAGTAGTAGTTTTCTTACTTATTTGATTTTTATTAAGTTCTTACTAATTTTCTGATCATGCAGCTATTTTAGAACAGGAGTCGAAAAAAAAAAGCACCCGACGCGCAAGCGTCGCTGACGCGTACGCGTCATCTAGGGGTGCGAGAAAAATAAAAAGTTACAGAGAGTTGCGCGTGCGCGCGGCTGGCTTCACGCGAATCACACAAAACCCTGGGCACGCGGACGCATGCCTGACGCTTCCGCGTCATTAAAAAAATCTCGCGACCCACGCGTACGTGTGCCGTACGCGTACGCGTCGCCTGCGCCGCACACCTCCACCAGTTCGCCGCCATTTTTTTAATTTTTTTATTCTCTCTCCCAAATCCTAATTCTCTCTTGTTCTTTTATCCTTTTATTCTTATTTCAGTATAATATTTGTTTCTTTTTATTTTCAGTTCTTCTTTGCTTGAGGACAAGCAAACCTTTAAGTTTGGTGTTGACGCTTCGCTCATAGGATTTTCTGTCTATTCTTATGGCACCAAAGGGAGGCGAATCATCTTCACAAAGGAGCACAACCTAAAGAATAAAACGACCGCTCGGATAACTAAGGTGGTTGAGTTCCTTTCATTTTTTTCCTTCCCGCTTTTATTATGTTATGTTCTGGTTTCCTGCTACTTTGTTTTGTTTATTGCATGATCCTTTATTAGTAGATTCATAGGTTCTAGTTTAATTTTCTGTTAAGTGCTTTAATTCTGAAAGATGTCTCATGTATTTCCCACTGAGCTTGAAATAAAAAAGAAAGAAGAACAGATGTAGTGCATGAGAATTTGAGTTTAATTTTTAGAGTAGTTTCATTTACTTAGATGTGGTGGTACTTTCTGTTTTCTGAATGAATGCTTGAACAGTGCATATTTTTTATAGTGAAGTTTATGAATGTTAAAATTGTTGGCTCTTGAAATAATGATGAAAAAAGAGAAATGTTATTGATAATCTGAAAAATCATAAAATTGATTCTTGAAGCAAGAAAAAGCAGTGAAAAAAAACGAAGTTTGCAAAAAAAATTTATATAAAATAAAGAAAAAAAAGCAAGCAGAAAAAGCCAATAACCTTTCAAACTAAAAGGCAAAGGGTAAAAAGGATCCAAGGCTTTGAGCATTAATGGATAGGAGGGCCCAAAGGAATAAAATCCTGGCCTGAGCGGCTAAAATCAAGCTGTCCCTAACCATGTGCTTGTGGCGTGAAGGTGTCAAGTAAAAAGCTTGAGACTGAGCGGTTGAAGTCGTGGTCCAAAGAAAAACGAGTGTGCTTAAGAACTCTGGCACCTCTAACTGGGGACTCTAGCAAAGCTGAGTCACAAGCTGAAAAGGTTCACCCAGTTATGTGTCTGTGGAAATTATGTATCCGGTGGTAATACTGGAAAATAAAATGCTTAGGGTCACAGCCAAGACTCATAAAGTAGCTGTGTTCAAGAATCAACATACTGAACTAGGAGAATCAATAACACTATCTGAATTCTGAGTTCCTATGGATGCCAATCATTCTGAACTTCAAAGGATAAAGTGAGATGCCAAAATAATTCAGGATTACAGTTGTAAACCCCACTATAAGAAGAGACATGAGCTTAATCGAACTCTCATTCTCATGCAAATTCACATCCTAAGCTTATATTAGTTCTGGTTGCTTGAAGACAAGCAACAGTTCAAGTTTGGTGTTGTGATGCTTGAGCATCTTTCCTATCTTTTCCTAGTGAATTTGCATCTAAATTGTTGAGTTTAATAAAGAATTAATTATCTTTTAGCCAATATGGATGCTACTTTGAATCTTGTGCAATTCTGTTTATTTTAGGTAGCATTCAGCTGGATTTGATGGAGTTTCTGCAGAAGAAGAGATGAAGGCGAATGATGCTGTCAACCCTGACCTCTCTATACTCAAACCTGAATAACTCGAGCTACAGAGGTCCAATGGACGTGATTCTAGTGGCGTTGGAAAGCTAACTTCCAGAGCTTTCCAACGATATATAATAATTCATACTTCTTCTCCGAACTCACTGCCAAGGCTGCGCATAACTTGAAATTTCTCAAGTTAGGCGCAAGACACAACAACAATACGCGAGATTGGTCCTGCCCACTTCAAGTTAGGCGCACTAAAGCCCAAGTTAGGCACACTAAAGCCCAAGTTAGGTGCAGCTTCACTCAACTAAATTCCAATTCATGCTGCCAAGCCCAAGTTAGGCGTGGATCATAGTGAAGCCAAGTGGTCCACATCCATCAATTGAAGATTTGCTGATTGTTATAATTAATTCTAATTTAAATTCAAATTTTAAAAAAATAAGAAAAGATATTATGTTAGTTTTAAAGATAGATTTTAAATTAATTAGGATTAGATATAAATAGGGGGATACCACCTCAACATTATTAGATCCCAGACTACCAAAATATATTTTATTAGAATCCTTATTTTCTACTCTGAACCATGAGCAACTAATCTTCCATTGTTAAGGTTAGGAGCTCTGTCTATTTCTATGGATTAATTTTATTGCTTTTTCTATTTTAATTTATGCATGGATTTATATTTAAGAATTATTTTTGCTCTTTATTTTATGAATTTGGGTGGAACGGAAGTATGACCCTCTTTCTATTTGAGTTCTTGTAAAACTTGGAAAAGCTCTTTACTTGAACAACGGCTTGAAAACATATTCTCCTAAATTTTAATTATCTGGATTTAACGGGATACGTGAGATATAATCCTTTTATTTTTGGGTAATTAGAGTTTTTGTGGCATATAAACTGGAATTTGATCATGTAGCTTCTAATTGGAATTAATTGACCAAGGAATTGGCAGTTAATGAATTTTAGAGGAGACTAGAAAGGTCTAACAAATTAGGGTCTAGTCACATATAGTTGCCATAAATTAAATCCTACATAATTAAAATAGTTAGTAAGAAAAGTAAATCCGGAAAAATAGATAACTCTGAAGCCTTAACTGCCTTCTCCATATTTTTCCCAAAGTATTTACTTGCCTTTCTTCAATATTCTTTATATTGTTTAATGTCTTTTATATTGCATCTCAATACCATTTTCTGTTTGTCTAACTAAGCCTATCAAACACTATTGTTGCTTAATCCATCAATCCTCGTGGGATCGACCCTTACTCACGTAAGGTATTACTTGGTACGACCCGGTGCACTTGCCGGTATGTTTGTGGGATATAAATACCGTACCAGTTGGTGTGGTGGATATGGGTTAGAATCATATGAGGGTGTTTGGTAGTATGGTGCTTGTGAGTATAGTGGTTCAAAGCTATGTTGAGAAGGGGGTTCATAGGCATATGGTGGGGCTTGTTGGTAACTACAAGGGGGTCCACCATATCCATTGTCTTGATGCGCACCTCGGAATGGCTCTTGCTCATAGTACGTTGGTGGGGGTTGGTTGTCATGAAAATGTCTACCATAACCATGGTCTTGGGATGCATCATAAAATGGTTGTTGCTCTTGGCACATTGGAGGAGGATGTTGCCGAAAGGGTTGATCAAATCCTTGTGGCTCCTCCCATCTTTGATTGTCCCAACCTTGATGCATGTTCGCATTTTAGCTTCCATTCCCTACAGCATAAATTGAACCAAACTCATAGCCAAAGGGGTGTGAATTCATAGTAACAAAAGAAAGTAAAAACAAAAACTAATAAGAAGGTAATGAGAATAAACTCCTAAAACTAGAAATAACTAACAAAGAAACAAAAAAGCAAAATTATTCACAATATTCACAATAACCAATAATAAGGTACATGTTTGCAATTCCCTGACAACGGTGCCATTTTGATGAACGGATTTTTGCTAGTAAAGAATTCCACAAAAGTAATCACGTTGCAAGTAGAGTTTCTAAACCAACACAGAATCCCTTCATACAAAAATTTGGTTGTCACTAAAGAAAACCCAATAAAAATAATAACCAAAGTATTTAAACCTCGGGTCATCTCTCAAGGAATTGTAGGGAAGTGTTCTTGTTATTGGTTATGAGTTTTCTGAGAAATTTTAAGAGTTGGAGAATAGAAAAATAAATGATTGTAAATTAAAGCAATAAAAATTAACAAGCGAATTTATATAATTAAAATAAAAAGCCTTGGCTAGGAGAAGATTAGTCGGAAGTTCTATCCTTATTGGATTTCCCAAGATTAATAGTAATAGGTTGTTGTTTCTACTTAGTTAACCCTTACCGAATAAAGGAAAGTCAAGTAGGGAGCCAACTTCTATTCAAAAGTCCTAATCCTCTCCCTTGGGAAGGATTAGCGTTAGTGACTAGAGAGCCAGCCAACAACTTTCAATTACAATTTAACTCTTGAGTCTTCCAACTCAAGGGTCTCCTATTAAATATTAATCAACTCCAAAGCCAAGTTGGAAGCCTACTCCATTGACATGGATGCCAATCTCGCATACATGTAAAGGGAGTAGAAAGAAGACATGATAATTGGACTTAATTGAAAATAATCAAGAAATAATGAAATTAAATAGAAAAGTATCTTTGCGTTAATTAATTCCAAAATCGAAGGTATCCATATAACTCTAAACAAAGTAAATGGGGAATAAAAAGAGTAAAGGAATAGGAAACAAACTATAATGATAAAGACTTCAACGGAGGTAGTAACTCTTCTCAATATCCAACTCAAAAGCATAAAACTAGGAATCCTAAAACCTAGAGAGAGGAGAGAGCCTCTCTCTCTAGAAAACTACATCTAAAACCTAAATTGTGAATAATAAGAAGTGTATGAATGAATGAATGATTCCCCCACTCTGTAGCTTCTAATATGTGTTTTTCGGGCTTGGAACTGGGCCAAAAACAGCACAGAAATTGCCCCAGCATTTTCTGTGATTTTTGCAGGTAGCGTATGTCACTGCGTACGCGTCGCTAGTCATCTTCGCGTGTCACGTGTACGCGTCAGGAACGCGCATGCGTCACCGTGCAAGCTCTAATTCACGTGCACGCGTGAACCATACGTGCGCGTCGCTTCTCACTGGTTATCTCCTTTATTTCTTGTGCTCCTTCTATTTTTGCAAGCTTCCTCTCCATCCTCTAAGCCATTCCTGCCCTATAAAGCCTGAAAACACTTAACGCACAGATCACGGCATTGAATGGTATAAAGGGGAATTAAAATACACAATTTAAAGGCTCAGGAAGCAATTTTTCAATTATAGAACAAAACTAGGAAGGAATTGTAAAACCATGCAATTTGTATGTATAAGTGTGCAAGGACTTGATAAAACCACTCAATTGAGCACAAGATAAACCATAAAATAGTGGTTTATCAAAGAGTAATCCCAAGAGAAAAAAAAGGAGGTGAAGCCATATATTCCTCCTCTGCCATACCCTCAGAGGCTGAAAAAGGAGGTCAAAGACCAGCAATTTTCCAAGTTCTTAGAGGTTTTCAAGAAGCTGGAAATTAACCTCCCACTTGCTGAAGCTTAAAAGAAATGCTATTGTATGCATAATTCCTCAAGGAACTCATCAACAAGAAAAGAAGCTGGAATGAAAAGGAGACTGTGATCTTGACCCAAGAGTGCAGTGCAGTAATTCAAAGAGGCATTCCACCAAACTCAAAGACCCAGGGAGCTTCATCATATCATGCACCATAAGCAACATGACATTGGAAAGAGCTCTCTGTGATTTAGGTGCCAGCGTCAACTTGATGCCTCTCTTAATGATGAAAAAGCTTGCAATAGAGGAAGTTAAACCTATCAGAATGTCACTTCAAATGGCCGATAGATCGCTCAAAATACCTAATGGAGTTGTAGACAACTTATTGGTGAAGGTTGGAGAATTCATCTTCCCTGCTAATTTTGCCATTTTAAACATGGAAGAAGAGCGACACAAGTCAATTATCTTGGGGTGACCTTTCTTAGCCACAGCAAGAGCCATCATTGATGTGGAGAAAGGAGAAATGATTCTCAGGGTGCATGATAAGCAAATGATCATCGATGTCTTTAAAGCAATGCAATATCCCCCTGAGAAAGAAAAGCATATGAGAGTGGAAATTGTAACATCCCGCATATTTGAAAATCTAAATATAAATAAATTGTGATTTTATCTTGTTAAGTTTAAATTTTGTAATTTTAGAAATTATTCTGTTAGAAACAATTAAATAGATTCGGAGATAGTTTTATTTTGAATCAATTAATATTTTTAAGTAATCTAATTATAATGGAATATTTTGTATAATTTTAGTAATTGAAAAATAAAAAAGAATTGTATAATTTAATTTAAGTAATTTTATTATAATTAGATATTTTGTAAATTGAAATTAAAGTTTCGGTGATAGAAAAATAAAAAAAGTTATATCATTTAATTTGAATAATTAATAGAGTTTAAACTACATTTTATAAAAATGTGATTAATATGCTTATTTTATAATTTAAACTAGAAATAATTAATTGAACTTAGCAATATGTTGATAAATAATGTTCTTATATATTTTTAATAGAGTATATTTAATTTTAAGATTACTCCACTCTTCAATTTTATCAAAATATCTATTCATATTTATCTTTATTCCTTTATAAAATGTTTCATTTTTAACCCTAAATCCTAAAATCTCCAAATTAATTCACAAACCCTAACCCATTACCCCCTTTCACCCAAAACGCAGACAAACACACACACACACAGAGAAGAGAGGAGAGGAGAGCGTCTGAGAGAGCTGAGAGGAAGAGAGGGAGCTACACCACATCGTCGTCCAGCTGCCGTCCGGCTCGCCATCACCGGCGTCTCGCTGCCGTCGCTGTGGAGACCGAACGCCTTCGAGTTTTCTGCTGCCACCTTGGAGCCCGTCCTCATCAAGAGCGTCAGCAGAAAGAGATAAGGACGAACGCGCGAGGGAGAGAGAGGAGATTGCGCCGCGCAGGCGTGGAGCCCGTCACACATGTTGCCACCGTCGGAAGCAGAACCACGAAGAGGAGAGGAAAAACGACGTTGGGAGGAAACTGTGAGCCGCAAGCCGCTGACCGAGAAGAAGCTCTGCCTTTGTCGCCGTGTTGGAGACGTCGCTGCCAATGCCGCGCACCGCCATTAGCGCTGCCGTTGAAGGGAGCTCGCCGTCACAGTTCAATCATCATTGAGCTTGAAGGGAGGCGTCACTGATATACCCGACATCAGCTTCCCCTGCGTTCCCAATTCCATTCTTGAAATTGTAACACTCTTGCCCGTGCTCTGCTTTCCGATTTTATCTCTACTATATTTTCACTCTGAATACAATAGTGTATGTTCTTGTTTTGTATTGCTGTCGCCATCATCAATCTGGATCCTAGTCGTCACCGTCGTTCATGCCTCTTTGCTGCACCTGTTTCTCTACTACTATTATTTGGAATACGGGCGTTGATGCTATTATGAATCTGTTAGAGTTTCTATTGGTGAGTCCGATGCTACTTTAATTCTTGATTGATCTTTTCCTTGATCATTGTCTATTAACACATTTTATTGTCACTGCTATACTTGTTCTGAGTTGATTCTGGTATGTGCCTTGTCTTGAGATTCCCAGGGCTATGATTGCTCTTAATTTCCACCCAATTTGAATCCTTTGCTTGGTTACAACCCCGATCACTGCTGTGATAATTAATAATGCTGTTGTTCTGGTTATTGCCTCTACCGTTCCAGTTGCGTGAGAGTCACTGCTGTTGCCATGAAACTAAAAGGGAAAGGAATTGTTACGTTAAATTATGCAATTGCAACATCGAGGTAGAGGGTTTAAACGATTTCAATTTAAAAATGCCTACAAGGTTTATTGAATAACTGCAAATAGATTTAATAGATGTGAGTAATTGATTGATTATGTGAATATTGAATTGTGGTTGAGATTGTGATTTGGAATTGTTGATTAGTGATATTGATTGATTATCTGGATTGGGAATTGTTTGATGACTAATTGTTGAGAATTTTTGAATTTTAATGGGTAATGTTGGATTTGTTGTCGCTGAGCTGTTATTTGGTATATTGTAATGTTAATGAACTTGGTTGGTGGTTGATTTGGAATTGGTTTTGAGGGGTATTGAAGGGTTGGATTTGAATACAAAATGGTTTACTGAAAATCAGGTTCTCTTGAAATTAAACAGCAACTTTGAAAGTGAATCAGTGGCTCTATAGTGACTGAAAAGATGACAATTTAAATGTTAAGTAAATTATATTAAGTGTGATTGTTGATGTAAGACCCAAGACCTTTGAAAAAGGGCTATCATTAGCTAATTTCAAATTCAGTGTTTCTGTAGCCTTAATTTCGGAAATTTCTTTATTTAAACAAAATTAAAGCAAGTTTTGATTTATTGAATTTGAAATAAATTGAGATTATTATCCAATTTTACAATTATTGGATTATTTTCTATATTCAAATTATAAAATTGGTAGTTGTGAAATAATAAAGATTTCTATATGGTTTGGATTAAATAATTAATATTTTAAATATTAATACTGCTGCTTTGGAAAATAAATGATTTAATTATATTATTTTCAGTTATTGGATTTAGGCATTTTATTGAAAATAATTTGTAAAATTGATGAGCAAATAGTATTTTCTATGTACAAATAGTGTTGGATTTAATTTGCGTTTCAATTACTATATTATTCCCAATTTTAAGTGAAATTACTAAAATGCCCCTAACCCTAAGTTTCAAAAATGAAACCCTAATCCTATACCCAACAGCCACCATCTTTCTTCTCCCCTCAGCAGCTGCAACCCCTCCTTCCCAAACAGATACACACGCATAGCTTTCCTCACCTAGCAGCAAACAACACATTTTCCCCCTTTCTCCAATTCAATGTGCAACAACAGTAGGAGAAGGAAACAAGAGAAACGGACCAGAGAGAGAGGATGAGTTGCGGATGAAGAGAGGAGGAGAGGAAGGAGATTCGCGCCGGCGTGCTGGGCTCCACCGCCGCCGTCGCGTCGTCGCCGTCAGGACTGCGGGATGCCATCCGCGTCGCTGTCGCTGAAGCTTCGCGCCGCTGTCCAACCGCTATGCCTCGCCGTCAGTTGCTGCTCATCCTCATCGCGACCAAAGGGGAGCGCGAGACCGAGGGAGAGAGAGAAAGCGTGGAGTTGGCGTCGCGCGGAGAGGGACTCGCCACTCCTTCCCACCGCTGCCGAGCTGCCATTGTCGACGCGTGTCACCGCGGCTGAAGGTGTCGCCACCACCAAACCCTGGCCGAAGATTCTTCTGCTGCACGCGAGAGGAAGAGGAGCGATGAGGCAGAACGCGTCCTCGCCGGAGTTCTTGAGCGCCGCCGTCGCTCGTGCCTCCTCCCGCCGCCAAATCTGCTCCCACTTCTGGGTTCTGGAATCTGACCCGGATGCCGCTGCCACCATCCGAGCTCGCTGCTGCTGATGATGGTAAGCCCAAACTGCCGCCGGCAAAAGGGGTTCAGGCCGCTGCAGGTGTCGCTGTCGAAGAAGGGAGCTGCATCTCTGTGATTCCGACCGCCAGGAGTGGTTCTGTGACGTTAAGGACCACTGCCGGAGCTGCTGGCTACTCCTGCCGTCGCCGGAAAAGTATGCGGGTAAGGGTTTTAATTTGCGGTTTATGTCCTTTTTGGATTTCGGAAAGAGTATTGACACTGCGTGGTTGTACAGCTGCTATTATCAGAAATTCGGGCCGCCGCCGTTATTCAGAATTTATTAACGAAGCCGCTACCGAGTCGATTTGTAGTTGCGGCTATTTCGTTTCGTTAATCTAGTGAGTATCTCTATTTCGAAAGCCTTGCGTTAGTACCTTGTTGTGCTTGGTTAATGAATATGAGTTTTGATAACGTAGGGTCGAGTCCTGATTATTGTATGTTGCGATTAGTGTTGCTATGGTTATTGCGAAAGTGGCTGGGAGCTGAGGTCTTGGTTGCCGTCAGTTTGGGTTGAGGCGTAAAGGACTCTGTGAGACGTTTGGGTTATGGAATTTGCGTTTTGAGGTAGGGGCGCTTTCCAAAAACTATATTTTGTGTATTGGAATTATTACATATGGATACTGGTGCGAGATATTGTGTATTTAGTGATTGTATCTGCCTTATGTATTATTTGATTGACTCGAATGACTATGGATGTTGGTTTGGTTGAATTGTTGTGCGGCTTTGTGAAATGTAATGTCTGAAGTTGATTCTTTAAAGATTTGAGATATGAGTTTAATCCATTGAGGATTGGTTTGAATTGAGTCAATTGTTTTGATGATGTGAAAGATAGAATACTCTTTGAAATTCAGCCTGGTTTGCTTTCACTGATTTGGTTTTGATAAATGATTTGTTGCTAAACCGATTCTTTAAAGCTTTGGAAATGAGTTAAATTGATTGATATTGAGTTGATTTCTGAAATAGTTTCCTCGAGATATGCCACTGAGCGACTGTTGGATTTAGCTTGTTTTTGAATTGATTTCTGGTTTTGGGCTGTTAAAAAGGAATGAGAATCGGTTTAGTTGGGACCCGAACCGGGTGGCAAAAGTCCAAGTTTTAGGGGAGGTGCTGCCGAAATTTCTACAAAATCCTACTCTTATTTGTAAAGTTATTTAAAAAGGGTTGGATTTGAGAAATTGTATTAATTGATTTATTAAGAGAATATTTATGTTTTCAAGCTTAATTTATTTAATGAACTTTATGCGTTGAGTTCAGCTTATTTAGAAACGAACTATTTGTACAGTTTGAATCACTGAAGGAAAGAATGAGGCTCTAATATTGATTTCAATATAAAAAGGAGCTTTTAGTGATTTTAAAGGAATTTAGACTTTTGATTGAGTAATCAAGTTTGAGGCATTTTGGAAGAGTTAGAAAAATGGGTTCCAAAAAGAAACCTGAAAGTGGTTTGATTCAAATGAACCAGTTCCGTTTCAAATGAGTTGATTTTTGGACCGGGTTGGAACTTGTGATTTTGTATGATCGGTTTCATAATAAATTCAGTTTTATTTACTTGAACCGGGAATCTATGATTTTAAAAGTTTCAATGAATTTTAAGGAATTTATATAAGTTGACCTTCCCTAAAGACTTGGGACTCTGGCAAGAAACTTTTGTTATAAAATCCCATTGTTGGATGGGTGATTTTGAATGTTCCCAAAAAGAATCTTTAACTTTCCATGGTTTTGGAAGTTTTGGAAATAGAATGTCGAAAGTGGCTTTGCTTAAAAAAAAGAAACTCACTTTGAGTAAATTTGGCTTATGAGCCTGAGATGATTTGAAAATGAGATCTTCAAAGTCAAGGCTAAAAAGAGTTGAAACTCTATTTCAGGTGAAATGATTTGGGAAAAAGTGATTTATGGCTTAAATGCCGATTTTATGAATTTATGATGTTGAATGTGGAAGTGCTGTTTTGTTGTGAGCCGAAATGGCTATGTATGATTATAAATATTGGTTGGTTCTGGATTGAACCGTGAGCCGGAATGGCTGTGTATGATATGAATATTTGCTGGTTCTGGACTGAACCGTGAGCCGGATGGCTGAGATGGATGTTGATCCATGGATGAGATTGAATGCATGTTTATGCTGAATCATTGATAAATGTGAATGTTGCACTTCCACTATCTGAGATACGAGTTTCCCTGGGTAGTAGCAGTGGCTAGCCACCACGTGCTCCAGGTTGAGACTTGATACTCCGTTGACCCTATGTCGTAAGTGTGGCCGGGCACTGTGAAAGTCCCGGATGAGCTCGCCCCCATAAATATTCACTAGTGATGGTGATGGATAAATATTCACCAGTGAGGGTGATGGATATGGATCATGATTATGATCAAGTTTATGATGAGTATAACTCGAGTTGGGGATGCACGACAGAGGGACAGTCCAATGGTTAGCTACCGGGACTTGTCGGGTTGGCTCTATAACCGACAGATGATATCATCAGCCACTAGGGACAGGCATGCATCATATGCATTTGTGTGATATTGGTTGGGTGTGCATATTATACTTGGTTTGCCTATGTGATTAATTGCTAACTGTTCTACTTGTAATAACTGTTTGTTTGTGCTTGAACTTCCTATCTGTGTTTGCATCTGGGACTCTGTTGGATGGTGGTGATTGGTTGTTGGTTGGATTGTTTGGGCCTAGGGCCGTGGTTGGAAAGAGATGAACTGATGGTTGATTTCGGTTTTGTGTTCTGGTTTGGAATAAAATTATGAAAGGCTATTTTGGTTTCGCATAGATAAACCGTTTTGAAAAGCTTTTGAGTTTTTGAGAATTGAACGGTTCTTCTTTCAGAAAAGATTTCCGACTTTACTTTTATTGTAAACTGTTGTTTTTGAAAAGAGGCATAAGACGGTTATAAATCACTGGCACGGTTTATCTTCATGTATCCTATTACAGTAATTCCCAAAAACCCTCTACTGAGAACCCTTTCGAGGATGATGTTCTCACCCCCTTACATTTTTTCCCTTTCAGGATATGGGCGCTGAAGTTATGAAGAGCTTATTTAATTGTTGTTGTGATGCTCTGTATTGTTTTAGTTATGGTTTATTGTACCCTCGCCTTTATCTTGATATATATTCTGTAAGAGGGATAGGAATTGTATTGGTTAATGTTTGTAATATTATTTATATATATTTATGTATATATATGGATGTACTCTTTTTGAGTTGTTGTAAATTGAATGGTATTTATGGATGTACGTTATCGAACGAAAGTATCTTTGGGAGCGGTATTGCGGTTTAAAGTTTTAAACAGGCTCATATTTTAGTATTAATTAATATAAGTGTCGTCGTAATGACCGAACTATCATAGTCGCGCAGCCGGAAGTGCGAGCTTTGGTAGTTAGGGTGTTACAGTTGAGATTTAATTTTGAAGGTTTCATATTAACTGGAACATTAGTTATGATTTTTCAAAGTTAAGTCGTGAATCTGATTTTCTGCACTACTTTAAATGAAATTAGAAACTTTGAAAATCTATAACTAATTCTATGATGATCGAATTTGCATGGGACTAAGTCTGGATTAAGCAATATAGGAAGTTGGACTGGTGAATTTGAGACTTTTTCATTAAGTTTATGATTTATGGTAAATTTTTGAATTATGGATGTCAAATCTGGTTTTTCTACAGAACGTTTAACACAGCAGCAACTTGATTCCTCTATTGGAAATTCTGCAGTTTGAATTTTGAAATTGAACAAATTTTAAATAAAACTTTATTTCTATTATTTTAATGCCGTAAAATTTCAGAACAATTGGACTTTTAGTTTTAAAGATATGAATTTTTGAAGGATGATGCATTATGCAGAAAAAGCCAGATTCTGTTTTCTTAAATTAGTAACTTTGGGAGTTTATAACTTTTGATCCTGGATAGATATTGAGATGCAACCAATTGGAGGTGAAATTTAAGTATGTTTATCATATGTGATTTAAATTTTAGGATTTTTCATGTTCTAATAAGTAAGTTATTGGACTAGGAAGAGGTTGTGTTCAATGATTTGTAAAACAGAATTCTGCAGAGAATTATCTAACTTCCTAGCTACGTAACTCCTTCATTAAAAATGGTATGACCCTGGAACCAATTGAGAAAGCAATTTGAATAAGTTATGTTTAACCATATTAATTTTGAAGGTAGTTGGATTTAATTTGGATTTTATATGAAATTTCGAATGTTGTATGCTGCTGCTGTCTTCTGGTTTTAAAATACTGCAGAGCAGTCACGATTTTGCTTACATTCCCGAAGCTAGAGTCAGCGAAAAATTATGATTTTTGATTTAATAGAAAGCTTAATCCGAGACGGTCGCATGGATATAAAGTTTACGTGATTCCGAATTCATTTAATATTTTAAAAACAAAATGGCGATCATGCTACCAAGTTGTGTTTGCAATTATTTTGGATATGGAATTTAAGAAATAGATTTTCTATACTATTATCAAATATTTTTGAGAATATATATTACTGTGGCAACTGCTGAAAGAGGCTGATGAAATGTTGAGAAAGAAGGAACTCGTAAGGGTGGCTAAGTCCTATTTTTAAAGGAGATTATGTCCAAATTTTTATAAAAGTACAAGGACTTAATCAAAATCAATATTTAAGACTTATTTAATGATAATAACTTCAATGATTCTTTTAAGAAAATATTATTTGGTATACGGGATTGTTGGCAAGGGCGTGGGTCTTGTCCCGCTTGCATACTTGCAATTAAGAAAGAAAAAGGAAAGAATAAAGTACTTATTGTTAATAATTATATGCGTATTTATTTGAACGGAAAATCGTATCCGAGAAATCGTGAACTCGTGACCGGATAAATGTAGGGAAGGCAGGTGCTAACCGACACATGAGCTCATGGCCTGTACTAGGACTAGACATTCATCATATGCATCTATGTGACATTGTTTAGGTGTGTATATTGTAATTGGTTTGCCTAAGTGAATAATTCTATTTAACTGCTAATTGCTATACTTGATGTAATTGCTCTTGATTGTGTTTGAACCTCATTACCTGTGTTTGTAACTGATTGCTTGGATTGTGGTGATTGGATGTTGATTGAGTTGTTTGGGCCTGAGGCCGTGACTGGTACGTTTGAGGTCTAGTTCTATATAAAGTATCTGACTGGTTCAGCAAAGACTTAATGAACCTATGTTTGGAGCAGGATGATCATTTATACCGCAAAGGTAACTTCTTTTATGTTATGGTCTAGTAAAGTATGAAAAATCAAACTGGTTCAACATAGACTTAATGAACCTATGCTTAGAACAGGTTGGTCATTCATACAGTTTAGGAAACTTTTAAGAATTTTATAAAGAAAATATGGGTCTAGGATTTTGAATAATTAACTAATGCTTTTAAAGAAGGTTAATTTTCTTTTAGATGTCTCTGAATGAAATTAACTATTTGCGATTTATTCTTTACTTTCACGGCATTCTCGACCTCTACTGAGAACATGTGGTTTGGTTCTCACCCCCAAAATTCTCCATCCTTTCAGTGACACAGGTTTGAAGATGCAATATGAAGCTGCAAGCGATTAGTAGGCTTTCTTTATGGTTTTAATTGCTTTCATAGAGTCCCCTCGCTCTGGTCCTTTGAGGTTTTATTTTAACAGAGGGGTAGGTGTTGTATCTGGGTTTATATGACTTCTTATGTATAAGAATTACTATTAATAATACTTATGTGATTGTTATTATTATTTGCAATGTTTATCCTTGATACATGTCTTTAATGAAAAAAAAAAACAAACAAAATTTTCTGGCATTTTTCTTAAAACTGAAACGCAAAATCGATACAAAGGCTCAGTAACTAAGTAGTTAATACTAGAAATGGTCACCTAACGTTCTTTCTAGTAGAAATACCCTGACTTAAGCAAGGTATTTTGCTGGAAGGGATGTTACAATATGGTATCAGAGTAGTTCTTCCTATAGAGCCTTGGGAGTGGACAGACTATGCTTCATTGCATACTCTGAGTGTCTGTCATGCTTTCTAACTTGTTCTGATGACAAGAGTTTATGTTTTATATGCATGATTGTCTAGTGATTAACGCTATTAGTTTACCATTGCATACCTCACGGTATCAAGTTTGGCCAACTTAATACTAATAATTTATGTATATGGAAATACTAATGGGTTATCATAGACGAAATAGAAGTGATATGTTAATGCGAATCACGAGGTTTTGGGGACGTTAGAAACTAAGTTCTAGAGATTAGTTCCATTTCGACATATGCTCTTTATTCGTGCTTAGTGTTATCTCTTTCTCTACTAATTATATTGGAATTTCTAGTTTCTGATCTCTTTCTTGCTAATCTTGTATTATCATTCGTGCATGTCCTTGCTTGACTCTATATCTAGTTGTTGTTTGAATCTTTTGAAACATTTATCCTTACCTTGCAAACTCTATGCCCCTTGCTTTGAACTCTGATTTATTTCGGTGCAACATACCATTTCTTGTAATTTCCTTCTTGAGTACTTGTTTCAGATTCTCTTCGAGAAAAATTTCAATTTACATTTTTTCTTACTTGACTGCATCCACAACCCTTGCTTAAGTTTTGATGGGATTGTTTTTAATTCAGCCTAGACTTTCTTACATAAACTCTAAAACTTCTTTATATAGTTTAATCTTGTTTATTTGTGATATACCATTTATCTTTTATTGATTTATAGAAAATTTTATTTCAAAATTTATTTTTTGAATTGAACCTGATTCTCTTCCAACTTTATTATAATTCTATGGCTATCCTTACCTAATTATGTACTTAAGTATCCTCCAAGATTTTTAAAGAAAATATTTTGCCCTTAGTGCCAAACAAGCTTTAATTTACAAACCTCACATGATTTGTTTTTATTTGAAAATAATTCGGTATAACATATTATCTATACTTACTTTAGTACTTTTGGAAAATGTTGGATTTATATATATTCTTTTGAAAGAGATAAACTAATTCCCTCTATTTCAATTTGAAGTTGTTCAAAATTGTTGTACTATTTTCCCTAATGATGTTCATATTGAAACTATTCGATTCAAAATTTCTTCCTAAGCTTTGAATTAACTCCCTTTATGCTCCATTTCATTGCTTATATATATCCTTGTTTGTTGACGATCTCACGTATTCCTTCAAAACCTTGCGAAATACCATCTTGTGCAATTGCAAACTTGAGTAATCTTCCAATTTCTCGCATAAACCTTTCGTGCCGTTTGTCTTTCTCTGCTCATGTTTCGTATTCCTTATATGCGCTAGTTCTTAGGGACACGATTTGTGCGTACGGAAAGTGAATCTGGTCAGTATACGAAGTTATAAGGAGTTGTGGAGTTTTGAGGCGACGAGAGGAAGTGATCATGCTTTATTAAGAGTTCTGAACGAACATTGTGCCTATTTAATTTTAGATTTTAAAATTTGGTTTGCATCAAATTATTTTTATCAACTTTTGCATCACCTAATATATTTTCTTTTGTGTTTGTGATATAATTTTCTTGGTATCTTTAAAATATTCAAAGGGGATATGAATATGAATCTTTTCTCCATCTTAGATCAATTTTCGAGGGCAAAAATTTTTGTAAGTTGGATAGAATGTAACATCCCGCATTTTTGAAAATCTAAATATAAATAAATTGTGATTTTATCTTGTTAAGTTTAAATTTTGTAATTTTAGAAATTATTTTGTTAGAAACAATTAAATAGATTCGGAGATAGTTTTATTTTAAATCAATTAATATTTTTAAGTAATCTAATTATAATGGAATATTTTGTATAATTTTAGTAATTGAAAAATAAAAAAGAATTGTATAATTTAATTTAAGTAATTTTATTATAATTAGATATTTTGTAAATTGAAATTAAAGTTTCGGTGATAGAAAAATAATAAAAAGTTATATCATTTAATTTGAATAATTAATAGAGTTTAAACTACATTTTATAAAAATGTGATTAATATGCTTATTTTATAATGTAAACTAGAAATAATTAATTGAACTTAGCAATATGTTGATAAATAATGTTCCTATATATTTTTAATAGAGTATATTTAATTTTAAGATAACTCTACTCTTCAATTTTATCAAAATATCTATTCATATTTATCTTTATTCCTTTATAAAATGTTTCATTTTTATCCTAAATCCTAAAATCTCCAAACTAATTCACAAACCCTAACCCATTACCCCCTTTCACCTAAAACGCAGACACACACACACACAGAAGAGAGGAGAGGAGAGCGTCTGAGAGAGCTGAGAGGAAGAGAGGGAGCTACACCACATCGTCGTCCAGCTGCCATCTGGCTCGCCATCACCGGCGTCTCGCTATCGTCGCTGTGGAGACCGAATGCCTTTGAGTTTCCTGCTGCCACCTTGGAGCCCGTCCTCATCAAGAGCGTCAGCAGAAAGAGAGAGGGACGAACTCATGAGGGAGAGAGAGGAGATTGCGCCGAGCAGCCGTGGAGCCCGTCACACATGTCGCCACCATCGGAAGCAGAACCACGAAGAGGAGAGGAAGAACGACGTTGGGAGGAAACTGTGAGCCGCAAGCCGCTGACCGAGAAGAAGCTCTGCCTTTGTCGCCGTGTTTGAGTCGTCGCTGCCAACGCCGCGCACCGCCGTTAGCGCTGTCGTTGAAGGGAGCTCGCCGTCACAGTTCAATCATAATTGAGCTTGAAGGGAGGCGTCACTGATACACCCGACAGCAGCTTCCCCTGCGTTCCCAATTCCATTCTTGAAATTGTAACACTCTTGCTCGTGCTCTGCTTCCTGATTTTATCTCTACTATATTTTCATTCTGAATAAAATAGTGTATGTTCTTGTTTTGTATTGCTGTCGCCATCGTCAATTTGGATCCTAGTCGTCGCCGTCGTTCATGCCTCTTTGCTGCACCTGTTTCTCTACTACTATTATTTGGAATACGGGCGTTGATGCTATTATGAATCTGTTAGAGTTTCTATTGGTGAGTCCGATGCTACTTTAATTCTGGATTGATCTTTTCCTTGATCATTGTCTATTAACACATTTTATTGTCACTGCTATACTTGTTCTGAGTTGATTATGGTATGTGCCTTGTCTTGAGATTCCCAGGGCTATGATTGCTCTTAATTTCCACCCAATTTGAATCCTTTGCTTGGTTACAACCCCGATCACTGCTGTGATAACTAATAATACTGCTGTTCTGGTTACTGCCTCTGCCGTTCCAGTTGTGTGAGAGTCACTGCTGTTGCCATGAAACTAAAAGGGAAGGGAATTGTTACGTTAAATTATGCAATTGCGACATCGAGGTAGGGGGTTTAATCGATTTCAATTTAAGAATGCCTACAAGGTTTATTGAATAACTGCAAATAGATTTAATAGCTGTGAGTAATTGATTGATTATGTGAATATTGAATTGTGGTTGAGATTGTGATTTGGAATTGTTGATTAGTGATATTGATTGATTATGTGGATTGAGAATTGTTTGATGACTAATTGTTGAGAATTTCTGAATTTTAATGGGTAATGTTGGATTTGTTGTCGTTGAGCTGTTATTTGGTATATTGTAATGTTAATGAACTTGGTTGGTGGTTGATTTGGAATTGGTTTTGAGGGGTATTGAAGGGTTGGATTTGAATACAAAATGGTTTATTGAAAATCAGGTTCTCTTGAAATTAAATAGCAACTATGAAAGTGAATCAGTGGCTCTATAGTGACTGAAATGATGAGAATTTAAATGTTAAGTAAATTATATTAAGTGTGATTATTTAGATTTAATTTTGAAGGTTTCATATTAACTGGAACATTAGTTATGATTTTTCAAAGTTAAGTCGTGAATCTGATTTTCTGCACTACTTTAAATGAAATTAGAAACTTTGAAAATCTATAACTAATTCTATGATGATCGGATTTGTGTGGGACTAAGTCTGGATTAAGCTTGGGAATATAAAGAGTTGGACTGGTGAATTTGAGACTTTTTCATTAAGTTTATGATTTATGGTAAATTTTTGAATAATGGATGTCAAATCTGGTTTTTTTGCAGAACGTTTAACACAGCAGCAACTTGATTCCTCTATTGGAAATTCTGCAGTTTGAATTTTGAAATAGAATCAATTTTAAATAAAACTTTATTTCTATTATTTTAAAGCCGTAAAATTTCAGAACAATTGGACTTTTAGTTTTAAAGATATGAATTTTTGAAGGATGATGCATTATGCAGAAAAAGCCAGATTCTGTTTTCTTAAATTAGTAACTTTGGGAGTTTATAACTTTTGATCCTGGATAGATATTGAGATGCAACCAATTAGAGGTGAAATTTAAGTATGTTTAGCATATGATTTAAATTTTAGGATTTTCCATGTTTTAATAAGTGAGTTATGGGACTAGGAAGAGGTTGTGTTCAATGATTTGTAAAACAGAATTCTGCAGAGAATTATCTAACTTCCTAGCTACGTAACTCCTTCATTTAAAATGGTATGACCCTGGAACCAATTGAGAAAGAAATTTGGATAAGTTATGTTTAACCATATTAATTTTGAAGGTAGTTGGATTTAATTTGGATTTTATATGAAATTTCGAATATTGTATGCTACTGCTGTCTTCTGGTTTTAAAACACTGCAGAGCAGTCACGATTTTGCTTACATTCCCGAAATTAGAGTCAGCAAAAAATTATGATTTTTGATTTAATAGAAAGCTTAATCCGAGACGGTCGCATGGATATAAAGTTTACGTGATTCTGAATTCATTTAATATTTTAAAAACAAAATGGAGTTCAGGCTGCCAAATTGTGTTGGCAATTATTTTGGATATGGAATTTAAGAAATAGATTTTCTATACTATTATCAAATGTTTTTGAGAATATATATTACTGTGGCAACTGCTGAAAGAGGCTGATGAAATGTTGAGAAAGAAGGAACTCGTAAGGGTGGCTAAGTCCTACTTTTAAAGGAGATTATGTCCAAATTTTTATAAAAGTACAAGGACTTAATCAAAATCAATATTTAAGGCTTATTTAATGATAATAACTTCAATGATTCTTTTAAGAAAATATTATTTAGTATACGGGATTGTTGGCAAGGGCGTGGGTCTTGTCCCGCTTACGTACTTGCAATTAAGAAAGAAAAAGGAAACAGTAAAGTACTTATTGTATGATTATCTGTTGCCTGAGGCAACCCAAGAGATATTTGTTTATTTGTTTGTTGCTTGCGGCAACCCAAGAGATGTTTGTTTGTTGCTTTCGGCAACCCAAGAGATACTATATATATATTTGTTGCTTAATGCAACCCAAGAGATATTATTTATTTGTTTGTTGCTTAATGCAACCCAAGAGATGTTTGTTTATTTGTTTGTTGCCCTGAGGCAACTCAAGAGTAATTTTCCGTTCCCAAGAGTATATGTTTCCTGCGAGGAGAAAGCAGAGGCTGTCTCAATAGAGCTACTAATAATTATATGCGCATTTATTTGAACGGAAAATCGTATCCGGGAAATCGTGAACTCGTGACCGGATAAATGTCGGGAAAGCAGGTGCTAACCAACACATGAGCTCATGGCCTGCACTAGGACTAGACATTCATCATATGCATCTATGTGACATTGTTTAGGTGTGTATATTGTAATTGGTTTGCCTAAGTGAATAATTCTGTTTAACTGCTAATTGCTATACTTGATGTAATTGCTCTTGATTGTATTTGAACCTCATTACCTGTGTTTGTAACTGATTGCTTGGATTGTGGTGATTGGATGTTGATTGATTTGTTTGGGCCTGAGGCCGTGACTGGTACGTTTGAGGTCTAGTTCTGTATAAAGTATCTGACTGGTTCAGCATAGACTTAATGAACCTATGTTTGGAGCAGGATGATCATTTATATCGCGTAGGTGACTTCTTTTATGTTATGGTTTAGTAAAGTATGAAAAATCAAACTGGTTCAGCATAGACTTAATGAACCTATGCTTGGAACAGGTTGGTCATTCATATAGTTTAGGAAACTTTTAAGAATTTTATAAAGAAAATATGGTTCTAGGATTTTGAATAATTAACTAATGCTTTTAAAGAAGGTTAATTTTCTTTTAGATGTCTCTGAATGAAATTAACTATTTGCGCTTTACTCTTTACTTTCACGGCATTCTCGACCTCTACTGAGAACATGTGGTTTGGTTCTCACCCCCAAAATTTTCCATCCTTTTAGTGACAAAGGTTTGAAGATGCAATATGAAGCTGCAAGTGATTAGTAGGCTTTCTTTATGGTTTTAATTGCTTTCATAGAGTCCCCTTGCTCTGGTCCTTTGAGGTTTTATTTTAACAGAGGGATAGGTGTTGTATCTGGGTTTATATGACTTCTTATGTATAAGAATTACTATTAATAATACTTATGTGATTGTTATTATTATTTGCAATGTTTATCCTTGATACATGTCTTTAATGAAAAAAAAAACAAAATTTTCTGGCATTTTTCTTAAAACTGAAACGCAAAATCGATACAAAGGCTCAGTAACTAAGTAGTTAATATTAGAAAAGGTCACGTAACGTTCTTTCTAGTAGAAATACCCTAACTTAAGCAAGGTATTTTGCTGGAAGGGATGTTACAATATGGTATCAGAGCAGTTCTTCCTATAGAGCCTTGGGAGTGGGCAGACTATGCTTCATTGCATACTTTGAGTGTCTGTCATGCTTTCTAACTTGTTCTGATGATAAGAGTTTATGTTTTATATGCATGACTGTCTAGTGATTAACGCTATTAGTTTACCATTGTATACCTCACGGTATCAAGTTTGGCCAACTTAATACTAATGATTTATGTATATGGAAATACTAATGGGTTATCATAGACGAAATAGAAGTGATAGGTTAATGTGAATCACGAGGTTTTGGGGATGTTAGAAACTAAGTTCTAGAGATTAGTTCCGTTTCGACATATGCTCTTTATTCGTGCTTAGTGTTATCTCTTTCTCTACTAATTGTATTGGAATTTCTAGTTTCTGATCTCTTTCTTGCTAATCTTGTATTATCATTCGTGCATGTCCTTGCTTGACTCTATATCTGGTGGTTGTTTGAATCTTTTAAAACATTTATCCTTACCTTGCAAACTCTATGCCCCTTGCTTTGAACTCTGATTTATTTCGGTGCAACAAACCATTTCTTGTAATTTCCTTCTTGAGTACTTGTTTTAGATTCTCTTTGAGAAAAATTTCAATTTACATCTTTTCTTACTTGACTGCATCCACAACCCTTGCTTAAGTTTTGATGGGATTGTTTTTAATTCAGCCTAGACTTTCTTACATAAACTCTAAAACTTCTTTATATAGTTTAATCTTGTTTATTTGTGATATACCATTTATCTTTTATTGATTTATAGAAAATTTTATTTCAAAATTTATTTTTTGAATTGAACCTGATTCTCTTCCAACTTTATTATAATTCTATGGCTATCCTTACCTAATTATGTACTTAAGTATCCTCCAAGATTTTTAAAGAAAATATTTTGCCCTTAGTGCCAAACAAGCTTTAATTTACAAACCTCACATGATTTGTTTTGATTTGAAATTAATTCGGTATAACATATTATCTATACTTACTTTAGTACTTTTGAAAAATGTTGGATTTATATATATTCTTTTGAAAGAGATAAACTAATTCCCTCTATTTCAATTTGAAGTTGTTCAAAATTGTTGTACTATTTTCCCTAATGATGTTCATATTGAAACTATTTGATTCAAAATTTCTTCCTAAGCTTTGAATTAACTCCCTTTATGCTCCATTTCATTGCTTATATATATCCTTGTTTGTTGACGATCTCACGTATTCCTTCAAAACCTTGCGAAATACCATCTTGTGCAATTGCAAACTTGAGTATTCTTCCAATTTCTCACATAAACCTTTCATGTCGTTTGTCTTTCTCTTCTTGTATTTCGTATTCCTTATATGCGCTAGTTCTTAGGGACATGATTTGTGTGTACGAAAAGTGAATCTGGTCAGTATACGAAGTTATAAGGAGTTGTGGAGTGTTGAGGCGACGTGAGGAAGTGATCATGCTTTATTAAGAGTTCTGAACGAACATTGTGCCTATTTAATTTTAGATTTTAAAATTTGGTTTGCATCAAATTATTTTTATCAACTTTTGCATCACCTAATATATTTTCTTTTGTGTTTGTGATATAATTTTCTTGGTATCTTTAAAATATTCAAAAGGGATGCGAATATGAATCTTTTCTCCATCTTAGATCAATTTTCGAGGGCAAAAATTTTTGTAAGTTGGATAGAATGTAACATCCCTTATTTTTTAAAATCTAAATATAAATAAATTGTGATTTTATCTTGTTAAGTTTAAATTTTTTAATTTTAGAAATTATTTTGTTAGAAACAATTAAATAGATTCAGAGATAGTTTTATTTTGAATCAATTAATATTTTTAAGTAATCTAATTATAATGGAATATTTTGTATAATTTTAGTAATTGAAAAATAAAAAAGAATTGTATAATTTAATTTAAGTGATTTTATTATAATTAGATATTTTGTAAATTGAAATTAAAGTTTCGGTGATAGAAAAATAATAAAAAGTTATATCATTTACCTATCCATTTGGAGTCTCCACCTACAGAAGAATGCCCTTTGGGCTGTGCAATGCCCCTGCTACCTTTCAAAGGTGTATGCTCTCCATATTCCTTGACATGGTAGAAAAATTTTTAGAGGTTTTATGGATGATTTTTCTATCTTTGGTAACTCTTTTGACATTTGTCTGCATCATCTAACCCTTGTATTGAAAAGATGCCAAGAAACAAATTTAGTTTTGAATTGGGAAAAATGTCATTTCATGGTACCAGAAAGTATTGTTCTTGGGCATAAGGTCTCAGGCAAGGGTATAAAGGTTGACAAAGCCAAGATAGAGATCATAGAAAAGCTTTCTATACCAGTCAATGTAAAAGTAGTGAGAAGTTTTCTTGGGCATGCTTGTTTTTATAGGAGATTCATCAAAGATTTTTCAAAAATAGCTAAACCACTAAGCAACCTGTTAGTGGTTGACAATACTTTTGTCTTTGATGATAGCTGTAAGCATGCCTTTGAAACTTTAAAAAATAAACTCGCTACAGCACCAATCATCACACTCCCAGATTGGGAATTGCCTTTTGTACTCATGTTTGATGCAAGTGACTTTGCAATTGGTGTTGTATTGGGACAGAAAAAGGATAAGCTGCATCATGTTATATACTATGCAAGCAAGGTGTTAAATGAGGCACAGAAAAATTACACCACCACAGAAAAAGAACTCTTGGCAATTGTATATGCATTTGATAAATTTAGACAATACTTGATTGGTTCAAAAGTTGTAGTATATACTGACCATGCTGCTCTCAAGTATCTCATGTCTAAACAAGTTTCCAAGCCAAGGCTTATTAGGTGGGTGTTGTTGCTACAACAATTTGACATTGAAGTGAGGGATAAGAAAGAAAGTGAGAACTAGGTTGCATACCATCTATCAAGATTACCACAAGAGATCAACCAAGATACACCACAACCAGTAAATGAGAAGTTCCCAGATGAACATCTTCTTCAAGTCCAACAAGTACCTTGGTTTGCTGATATTATAAACTACAAGGTTGGAAGAAGGATTCCCCAAGAGTTCACTAGGCAGCAAGTGAAGAAGTTGCTTATGAAGTCAAGAAATTCTTGTGGGATGAGCCCTTCTTGTTCAAAAGATGTCCAGATGGAATGATAAGAAGGTGTGTTCCTGAAAATGAAATGAGAGACATATTGTGGCACTGTCATGGTTCAGCTTATGGTTGACACTTTGGACCAGAAAGAACAGCTGCTAAAGTGCTTCAAAGTGAATTTTATTGGCCAACTATATTTAAAGATGCTAGAGAATTTGTGCACTAATGCAATGAATGTCAAAGAGCTAGAGAATTAATAAGGAGGAACGAAATGCCTCAAAATTTCATTCTAGAAGTTGAACTGTTTGATCTTTGGGGCATAGACTTCATGGGAGCATTTTCCCCATCATATTCCTTCAAATATATATTGGTAGCAGTGGAATACGTCTCCAAATGGATAGAAGCCATAGCAACAACTACCTGTGATGCACCAATTGTTCTTCAATTTCTTAAGAGACACATCTTCACCAGATATGGGGTGCCTAAAGGCCTTATTAGTGATGGTGGCACCCACTTTTGTAACAAACAAATGGAAAAGTTACTCCACAAATATGGACTTATTCACAAAGTGGCCACACTGTACCACCCTCAGACTAATGGCCAGGCTGAATTGGCAAACAGGGAGCTAAAGAGAATCTTGGAGAAGACAGTTGGGGTCACAAGGAAAGACTGAGCAAGAAAGCTGGACGATGCTTTATGGGCATATAGAACTGCATTCAAAATCCCAATTGGGAAATCATCCTTCCAGCTGATTTATGGCAAATCCTCTCACCTACTTGTGGAGATCGAACATAAAGCTTTCTAGGCCACTAAACTACTCAATCTTGATTCTCAAGCAGCAGGAGAGAAAAGGCTATTGCAACTCAATGAGTTGGATGAGTTCAGATTGGAAGCTTATGAAAATGCTAAGATATATAAGGAGAGAGCTAAAAGATGGCATGACAAGAAAATTTCAAGAAGAGAGTTTGAGCCAGGGCAACAAATGCTGTTATACAACTCTAGGCTTAAGATTTTTCCTGGGAAACTCAAGTCTAAGTGGACTGGCCCTTATCTGGTGACCAAGGTTTACCCACATGGAAGCCTTAAACTTCGGAATGAAGCTACAAAGGACACATTCACAGCAAATGGTCACAGAGCTAAACATTACCTGGAAGGGCCTTGGAACAAGGAAGAGAGCATTCATGAACTGAGATAAACAAGAATGAAGGATGTCAAGCTAATGACGATAAAGAAGCACTTGTTGGGAGGTAACCCAACTAGAGGTAACTTTCTTTTCATAGTTGTTTCAATAAAAATTCAAGATTTCCATGTATTGCTAGGAGTTAAGTTTGGTGTTGCATACCAAAATGAGTATAAAAAGGTTAGAATGTGTGATTTTAAGTTTGTTCCACCTGAGATCTCACGAAACACACAATAACCCTCGAAAGAGCATCATGAGTCAAAAACTCCAAAACAATCAGGGACATTTCTTGACAATTGCTTAACTTTTAGTTACAGGTAGCTTACTTAATAAAAGCACAAGGTTTCATGTATGAGATTAATCTACTGCATAACAGACATTGGCAAGGAACTAAGTTTGGTGTTCACGCACCAAAATAAGTTCAAACGCCTACAAACATGCATGCATACCATCTTTCATGTGCTTAGGGGACAAGCAACTTCCACTATTATTACAGAAAGTCACTCAATTTCTTGGAAGAACCATGCATCATCACTAAGAAGAAAACAAAAACAAGAAGGGATGATGAAGGACTAAGCAAGAAGACACCAAGAGGTTGTATTATTGCCTATCTGTTTCTGCTTTAAAGTGCCCTAAACTGGAAGTCTAAATATACCCCTGCAGATTAGTTTAAGTAGTTTACATTCTGCCTGTTTACTGTCTTTTAATTGCCAAGGTCATTTAAGTGTTCTAGTCTGAATGTCTGCTTCATTTTCATCTGCTTGAATCTATGTCTTGTTCCCCTTTGCTTTTAATTGAATAAAAGAAAATGTGGTGAAATAGAGAAAAAGTAAAGGTCTATTTTGATATGAGACAGAATAAGGTTATGTGGTGGTATGTGCTGGTTAATTAGTTGATTTATGAATAAGGCTAGAAGTTGGCATGATTTTGAGATATGAACTTGAGTTACATTCCATAAGACTTGACAAATGAAAGAGGTCCATAATAAAAAAAATTGCAAGAGAAAGAAACAAAAATAGATAAAGAAGGCTGGGCACCAATGGCTTGAAATTTGGATATATGCCTATGATGCTCTTGTACAAAGATAAGCTCGGATAACTAGGTTCTAAGGGGTGCTTCATCACTTGGCAACTTGGGTTAACTAACCTGGGATTGGCAACTGAAAGTCCACCATCAAGAGCTACTTTGAAACAAAGCATTTAGTAACCCAAAGAGGTGCTGGGCACCAATGTCCAAAGAATATGTGTGTGCTAAGCAGAGGCTTGAGCAAGTAAGCCCTTAGGGGTGTCTCAACACCTAGCATCTTGAACGAACTGGGGCGGGAATGCTGTTTAAAAGCTTACTTTAAAGAGCTACATTAACACATAGCATTTAGCCTCAGCAAGTAATAAATCTAATCAAAAGAAAAAGAGCAAGAAAAAAACTAAAGACCAAGCAATAACAAGTCTCATTTTTTTTGTAATTCAAGTAAGGATCCAAGAGAGTGTTGATACTTCAGCCACAGAGAAAAAAATCACTGAGATATCATGTATGAAAACCCCACTGACCATAATCGAATGTCTTTCAATAAGGGCTATTACCTCTCTCTGTTTTCATTCATTCTCCCTATGTTTTACTCCTTGCTTGGGGACAAGCAAGATTTAAGTTTGGTGTTGTGATGACAAGTCATCTTAGGCTAGTTTCACAAGCATTTTTCATTTGTTTTCATTAGGTTTCATGCACTTTTTTAAGCAATAAGTAAGTAATTGGATTAGAATTTCATCAATCCCTTGATTCAATTAAATATGGTTATTTCTAGGCTTTTTCACAAGATTTTATGCAAATTTACCTGATTGTTATTAATGATGCAATCTCTTGTGAATTTAGCAAGGCTTTGATGTATGTGTTTGGTTGATGATAGATGAAGGGAAGCAAGGAAGAAACAGAGAAAGAAATAGAGAAAGAAGCAGAGAAAGAGGAAGTAACGTTGGTGGCCAAGTTGGCTCACCAACGTTACCTCAAACATTGGAGGAAAGGGCAATGTAATATTCTGCAAAGTTCTGGTGCCAACGTTGGAGGGAACGTTGGTAAGCCAACATTACCTCCAACGTTTTTTATACAATTTGCTTTCTGGAATCAGAAAAAATTGGCGCAACGCGTACCCGTAGGTGACGCGCACGGGTGAATCGTGGAATTTTGATACTCTACGCGCACGCGTGGGTGACGCGCACGCGTGGGTGACGCGCACGCGTGGGTTAGCCAACATTGGAGGGATTGTTGCCAAGCCAACAATACCTCCAACGCTTGCGACAAAGAGTTAAAATCTGGAATTGGAGAAATCAACAGCGACGCGCACGCATGGGTGACGCGTACGCATGAGCATGGAAATTTGACATTCCACGTGCACGCGTGGGTGATGCGTACGCGTGGGTTAGCCAACGTTGGAGGGAACGTTGCCAGTCCAATGTTACCTCCAACGCTTGCGACAAGTTTTCAAAAGCTGGAAGTTGGGAAAGTTGAGATGACGCGTACGCATGGACGTGAACTTTCTTCCCAACCGCGCGCACGCATAGATAACGCATACGCGTGAGGGCAAATTTTAGCAGTTTGACAGTGGAATGGAAAAATCAACCGCATGTGCCACGCATACGCGTGACCAGGCAAACGTTGGTGCCCCAACGTTGAGTCAAACGTTGCTGAAAACACCCAGAATCCATTTCTTTAAGGGAACCTTTGACTCAACGTTTGCCTAAAAACGTTGAACCCAACGTTGATACCAGAGTTATGCAATTGAGCACCCATGCAGATCATGAACATTAATTGCCAAGCACCCCTCTTTAAACGTCACTAAGACCCACTCTAGCTTGCTTCAACAAAGGCTAAAGGCCCAATCCAAGGACTTGAAGACTGAATTGGAAAGTGTATAAATAGCATTAAATTTAAGTTAGAAAGGAGTTTTTGGAAGGCTGAGTCAGGGACCCCAATTAGGAAACCTGCACTGATTTACTTTTGTATTCTCTTTTCTGCACTTCTCTGCAATTTTCTGTTTTCTGGTTTTTACTTGAGCAATGATGAACTAAACCCCACATTCATTAGGGGGAGGAGCTCTATTGTAATCATAATAAATCAATGAAATTCTTCTTCTTCTCAATCTGTTTGGGTAGCTATAGGATATCTTCTGTTTCGATTGTGAATTATTCACTCCGGAAGGGGTTTAATTCAGCTGAATGCTTGTGTGAGCCTCGAAAGGGGAATCACTTACATTAGAATTGGAGCCTTATCCTTCACAACTCTCTTAACCAACACCATTAGGGAGGAATTGAGTTTTTGAGAGATTGTGTGGCTTATGGATAAGAGAATATGCTCTAACTCTTCTCATGACAATTAGATCAAGAAATTGGCAAGATTGATTGTGATTTGAGATATTGGATTGCCAATGAATTGGGATCCAATCAATTTCAATCCGCCATAGATCTACTCATATGATTGAGAAAGGAGTTGAGACCTATTTAATTCATGATGGATTATGATATCTCCAATCCCTGATGAATCACTTTCCTTGAATTTCTTCAATTTAGATCTCTGAATTTACATCAATTTAAATTGTTTACTGCTTATTTGATCCCCTGTACCCAGTTTCTCTTTATAATTCATGCAATTTAAGTTTCACTGCAATATAGATTCTGCAATTTTACTTTCTTGCACTCTAAGATTCAGTTATTTACATTTCTTGTAATTTAAGATTCAGCTCTTTTAGTTTCTTGCTCTTTAAGTTTCAGCAATTTACTTTTCTTACCATTTAAGTTTCAACCAATTTACTTTCAGCACTTTAATTTCTTGCAATTTACCTTCTGTTGACCAAATTTCACTCAATCCATCAATATTCGCTTAACTAGATTCATCACCCAACTTAAATTGCTTGATCCATCAATCCCTGTGGGATCGACCTCACTCTGGTGAGTTTTACTACTTGATGCGACCCGGTACACTTGCCGGTTAGTTTGTGCGAATTCAATTTTTCGCCATCATGAAGTCACGTGCTGCTTGTCACGTGTACGCATGGGTCACGCGTACGCATCGCATTGCAAAATTCCTCTTCACGCGTGCGCGTGGGTGACGCGTGCGCGTCGCTGACGAATCTTCATCTCACGCGTACGCATGGGTGACGCGTGCGCGTGGCCTTGAGTTCAGCAAATCCTCATTTCTTCATGAATTCTCCATTTTTGCATGCTTTTTCTTCATTTCTTCAACCCAATCTTTGCCTTCTAATCCTAAAATCACTTAACAAACATATTAAGGCATCGAATGGAATTAAAGTGAATTAAATTTATCAATTTTTGGGCCTAAAAAGCATGTTTTTACTCTTAAGCACAAATTAGGAGAAATTCACACAACCATACTATTTCATTGAATAAATGTGAGAAAAGTTGATAAAATCC
This sequence comes from Arachis hypogaea, assembly GCF_003086295.3. Lineage (NCBI taxonomy): Eukaryota > Viridiplantae > Streptophyta > Magnoliopsida > Fabales > Fabaceae > Arachis > Arachis hypogaea. The sequence continues at coordinate 92,016,113 of NC_092050.1, read as the reverse complement.
TCTAAATTCAACACAAGATAAACCACAAAATTGGGGTTTATCAAACCTCCCCACACTTAAACTAAGCATGTCCTCATGCTAAACTAAGAAAGGCTGGAAATGGGGTATGAACATTTATTCAATGCAAATAAACTATATGCACCTACCTATATGAATGCAACTAAATGCAAGATGCTTCTACCTACTTGGTTAAAAGTAAATCAATCTCCAAGAACATATATGAACAAGTAAGGCTAAGGTCATATGATGTTTCATAAATTCCACCAATTCAAATATCAAAATGAAGCATAGACAAACTTGCAAGAAGGGAGCTCATGAAAGCCGGAAACAAGGAATTGAGCATCAAACCCCTCACCGGAAGTGTATCCGCTCTAGTCGCTCAAGTGTATAGTGTTAATTCACTGAATCCTCTTCTAATCATGCTTTCTAAGATTTATTTTTCATCCAACAATCAACAATTATTCAATAAATGCATACATTTATCATGAGGACTTATTCATAGGTTGTAATGGGGCTAGGGTCAAGGTAGAGATGCATATAGTCAAGTGAGCTTGAAATTCGAATCTTTGATTAACCTAAACTCTCACCAAACACGTATAACAACCTATAAATTCTTATACACCACCTAGCTACCCATGATTCCCACTTTCTTACATACTCATGCATTCTCTTCAATTCACACTCCATATGCATTGGTTATTATTGGCTTCGCCTTGGGGCATTTTGTCCCCTTTTTATTGCTTTCTTTTTCTATATATTTTTGTTTCTTTTTCCATTTTCTCTCTTTTTTATTTTTTTCTAAAGTATATACAAACGTATTAATGCATATGGTTTTAACATTTAGTGTATGAATATGTACCCAATCCCATGATTTTCAACAAAAATACAAAATACACTTTTAGCTCAATCAATGTTCCCAAGTTTCCCATACCCAAATGATACACACCTTTACTAGCCTAAGCTAATCAAAAATCCAAATTAGAGGACATTTATTGTTTTTCACTTAGGGGTAGTGATGTGCTAAAATTAAGAACAAAAGGGATTGAATTGGCTCAAAATTGGCTAACAATAGTTGATGAAAGGTAGGATATTTGGGTAACTGAGCTAAATAAAATGATGGCCTCAATCATATAAATGCATTCATACATGGAATAATGGACATAAAGAATCAAACAAATCAAAGATTACAATCATAGAAAGAGAATAATACACTCAAGAATGAAAATAGTGGTTATATGACGTAACCACATAATTAGTAGGGTGCCCTAAAATAGTTTTCTTGGAAAAGAAATCATCACTCTAACCAAGTAGTCCTAACAAGAAAGAAAGTGGCAGAATATGTACAAATTCTAACTAACATGCAATCTATTATGCAATGCGACAACTAACTAACAAGGAAAATTAAGAATTGGTGTTGAAAAAGGAAGTGGTTACTCAAGGAATTGGGGTTTATCAAGATGCTTTGTTCTTCTGTATTAATTCCGGTCTTACTATTTTCTTCAACTGTGAATGATTTCTTCTATTGCAGGCTGTATGTGATCAACGCTGGTTGAGAGGTCACCAATGCTCCTCTAGATCTGAATCCCAGGGTTAGTGTGGATCCATTCTAATTGAGGGTGAAGCTCCTGCAGTCCATTCTCCTTCATGATCCTACTCAAAACGTGATGAGCGGATAATTTATACACTTTTTGGCATTGTTTTTACATAGTTTTTAGTATGATTTAGTTAGTTTTTTAGTATATTTTTATTAGTTTTTAAATAAAAATCACATTTCTGGACTTCACTATGAGTTTGTGTATTTTTCTGTGATTTCAAATAATTTCTGGCTGAAATTGAGGGACTTGAGCAAAAATCTGATTCAGAGGCTGAAGAGGGACTGCAGATGCTGTTGGATTCTGACCTCCCTGCACTCGAAATGGATTTTCTGGAGCTATAGAAACCCAATTGGTGGTCTCTCAATTGCGTTGAAAAGTAAACATCCAGGGCTTTCCAGCAATATATAATAGTCCATACTTTGCCCGAGTTTTGACGACGCAAACTGGCGTTCAAACACCAACTTCCTGCCCTATTCTGGAGTTAAACACCAGAAACAGGTTGCAAATCAAAGTTAAACGCCAGAAACAGGCTACAACCTGGCGTTTAACTCCAAAAAAAGTCTCTACATGTAAAAGCTCAATGCTCAGCCCAAGCACACACCAAGTGGGCCTGGAAGTGGATTTCTGCATCATTTACTCATCTCTGTAAACCTTAGTAACTAGTTTAGTATAAATAGGACTTTTTACTATTATTTTTGGATCTTTGGTAAATCTTTAAATCTTTTGGAAAATCTTTAGATCATATTGTACACGTTTAGGGGGCTGGCCATTCGGCCATGCCTGGGCCACTTTCACTTATGTATTTTTCAACGGTGGAGTTTCTACACCCCATAGATTAAGGTGTGGAGCTCTACTGTTCCTCATGAATTAATGCAAAGTACCATTGTTTTTCTATTCAATTCAAGCTTATTCTTATTCCAAGATATTCACTCGTACTTCAACCTGATGAATGTGATGATCCGTGACACTCATCATCATTCTTGCCTATGAACGCGTGCCTGACAACCACTTCCGTTCTATCTGCAATAGCTTGAGCGTTTATCTCTTGGGCTCCTGGTTCAAATCAGAGTCTTCGTGGTATAAGCTAGAATTATTGGCGGTCATTCTTGAGATCCGAAAAGTCTAAACCTTGTCTGTGGTATTTCGAGTAGGATCTGGGATGGGATGACTGTGATGAGCTTCAAACTCACGAGTGCTGGGTGTAGTGACAGACGCAAAAGGATCAACGGATTTTATTCCAACATGAGTGAGAACTGACAGATGATTAGCCGTGCGGTGACAGCGCATTTGGACCATTTTCACTGAGAGGACGGGAGGTAGCCGTTGACAACGGTGATGCCCAACATACAGCTTGCCATGGAAAGGAGTATGAATGATTGGATGAAAGCAATAGAAAAGCAGAGGTTCAGAAGCAACAAGCATCTTCATACGCTTATCTGAAATCCCACCAATGAATTACATAAGTATCTCTATCTTATTTTATATTTTATTTATATTTTAATTATCAAAATCCCATAACCATTTGAATCTGCCTGACTGAGATTTACAAGGATGACCATAGCTTGCTTCAAGCCAACAATCTCCGTGGGATCGACCCTTACTCACGTAAGGTTTATTACTTGGACGACCCAGTGCACTTGCTGGTTAGTTGTGCGAAGTTGTGAAGAAGAATTGAGATTATGATAGTGCGTACCAAGTTTTTGGTGCCATTGAGATCACAATTTCGTGCACCAAGTTTTTGGCACCGTTGCTGGGGATTGTTCGAGTTTGGACAACTGACGGTTCATCTTGTTACTCAGATTAGATAATTTTATTTTAATTTTAAGCTTTTTGTTTTTATTATTTTTATTTTTATTTTCAAAAAATTTTCAAAAATAAAATAAAGTATTCTATGGCTTCAGAAGTTTTAAGAATGAATTATAGAGTTTCATGATGATCTGTTGAAGTCTGGCTGGCTGTGAAGCCATGTCTAATCTTTTGGACCGAGGTTTCAACTTATCATCACAAGAGCTTGTTGATTTCTATCAATCTTGCTGTTGAATGTAATGATCTGCTAAAGCTTGGCTAGCCATTGGCCATGTCTAGTGTTTTGGACCGAAGCCTTCACTGAAAGCTTGGCTGGCTAGTAAGCCATGTCTAATTCCTGGACCGGAGTTTTAGACTAACATTGCATGATCCCTGGAATTCTCATTAGAAATTTTGAAATCCTTATTTTTCTTTTTCCAATTAATTTTCGAAAAATACCAAAAAATTTTAATAAAATCATAAAAACAAAAAATTTGATGTTTCTTGTTTGAGTCTAGTGTGAATTTTTAAGTTTGGTGTCAATTGCATCTTTTTAATTTTTCTTTAAATTTTCGAAGAACACCTGCATGAAACTGTTCTTCATGATCTTCAGTTGTTCTTGATGATCTTCTTTGTTTGATCTTTGCGATTTTATGTTTTGTGTCTTTCCTTGTTTTTCATATGCATTTTCAAGTTATTACTATCTCAACATTATAAATTTCTAAGTTTGGTGTCTTGCATGTCTTTCTTTTCTTAAAAATTTTTAAAAATAAGTTCTTGGTGTTCATCTTGACATTCAAAGTGTTCTTGGTGTTCATCTTGACATTCAAAGTGTTCTTGCATGCATATTTTTTATTTTGATCTTAAATTTTCATGTTTTGAGTCATTTTGATGTTTTTCTCTCTCCTCATTAAAAATTCCAAAATAAAAAAAAAATATCTTTTCCTTATTTACAAATAAATTTCGAAAATTTGGTTTGACTTAGTCAAAAATTTTTAAAATTTAGTTGTTTCTTATGAGTCAAGTCAAATTTTCAATTTAAAAATCCTATCTTTTCAAAACCTTTTCAAAAATCAAATCTTTCTCATCTTTTTTTTATTAATATTTTCGAAAACTTTTTAAAAAAAATTATTTTCAAAATATTTACTAACAATTAATATGATTGATTCAAAACTTTTAAAGTTTGTTACTTGCCTATTAAGAAAGGTTCAATCTTTAAATTTTAGAATCATATCTTTTAGTTTCTTGTTAGTCAAGTAATCAACTTCAATTTTCAAAATCAAATCTTTTTAAATTTCTTTTTCAAATCTCTTTCAAAAATAAATTTCAAATCACATCTTTTTCAAAATCAACTTCAAAATATTTTCCAACTTCTTATTTTTTCAAAATTGATTTTCAAATCTTTTTCAATTAATCTCATCTTTTTGTTTGATTCTTATCTTTTTCAAAACTACCTAACTAATTTTCTCTCTCTAATTTTTGAAAACTCCTCACCTTTTTTTTTCAAAATTCTTTTTAATTAACTAATTGTTTCAAATTTTAATTTTAATTTTATTTCTCTTTTTAATTTTCGAATTCTAACTAATATTTGAAATAAAAACAAAAAGATTTTCCTTTTATTTTAAATTAAATTCGAATTCTCTCCCCCTCTCACATCTCCTTCTATTTATTTATCTACTAACACTTCTCTCCCTCCCAAAATTCGAACCCCATCTTCTTCTCTGCGTTCGAATTTTTCTCTTCTCCTTCTTCTATTCTTCTCTTCTTATACTCACATAAGGAATCTCTATACTGTGACATAGAGGATTCCATATTTTCTTTTCTGTTCTCTTATTTTTCATATGAGCAGGAACTATGATAAGAATATTCTTGTTGAAGCTGATCCTGAACCTGAAAGGACTCTAAAGAGGAAGCTAAAGCACAACTCTCTGGAGAGAACCTGACAGAAATTTTCGAAAAAGAGGGAGACATGGTCGAACCTAATAACAATGGTGGAGATGCAAATAAGATGCTTGGTGACTTTATTGCACCCTTTTCTAACTTCTATGGAAGAATCATCTCACTTCCTGCAATTGGAGCAAACAATTTTGAGCTTAAGCCTCAATTGGTTTCTCTAATGCAGCAGAATTGCAAGTTTCATGGACTTCCAATGGAAGATCCTCATCAGTTTTTAGCAGAATTCTTGCAAATCTGTGACACTGTCAAGACCAATGGAGTTGATCCCGAGATCTACAGGCTTATGCTTTTCCCTTTTGCTGTAAGAGACAGAGCTAGAACATGGTTGGATTCACAACCTAAGGATAGCCTGAACTCTTGGGATAAGCTGGTCAGTACTTTTCTGGCCAAATTCTTTCCACCTCAAAAGATGAGCAAGCTTAGAGTGGAAATCCAAACTTTCAAACAGAAGGAAGGAGAATCCCTCTATGAAGCTTAGGAAAGATATAAGCAACTGATCAAAAGGTGTCCTACTGGCATGCTTCCAGAATGGAGCATCATATGTATATTCTATGATGGTCTGTCTGAGTTATCAAAAATGTCATTGGACCATTCTGCAGGAGGATCTCTTCATCTGAAAACCCCTGCAGAAGCTCAGGAACTCATTAAAATGGTTGCAAATAACCAGTTCATGTACACATCTAAGAGGAATCCTGTGAATAATGGGACACCTCAGAAGAAGGGAGTTCTTGAAATTGATACTCCGAATGCCATATTGGCTCAGAACAAAATATTGACTTAGCAAGTCAATATGATTTCTCAGAGTCTGAATGGATTGAAAGCTGCATCCAACAGTACTAAAGAAGCATCTTCTGAAGAAGAGGCTTATGATCCTGAGAATCCTACAATGGCGGACGTGAATTACATGGGAGAACTCTATGGAAACACCTATAATCCTTTATGGAGAAAACATCCAAATTTCTCATGGAAGGACCAACAGAAACCTTAACAAGGCTTCAATAATAATGGTGGAAGAAATATGTTTAGTAATAGCAAGCCTTTTCCATCATCTTCTCAGCAACAGACAGAAAATTCTGAACAGAGCCATTCTGGCCTGGCAACCATAGTCTCTGATCTATCCAAGACCACACTAAGTTTCATGAATGAAACAAAGTCCTCTATTAGAAATTTGGAGGCACAGGTGGGTCAGCTGAGTAAGAAGATTACTGAAACTCCTCCCAGTACTCTCCCAAGCAATACAAAAGAAAACCCCAAGAGAGAGTGCAAGGCCATAACCATGACCAACATGGCCGAACCTGGAGAGAGTAAGAAGGACGTGAGTCCCAGTGAGAAAAGCCTCATGGGACGTCCTCTGGACTGAAAGAAATTTCCCTTTGAGGAACCAAAGGAATCTGAGGCTCAAACAGAGACCATAGAGATTCCATTGAACTTCCTTCTACCATTCATGAGCTCTGATGAATATTCTTTCTTTGAAGAGGATGAAGACATCACTGAAGAGCAAGTTACTAAGTATCTAGGAGCAATCATGAAGCTGGATGCCAAGTTATTTGGTAATGAGACTTTGGAGAATGAACCCCCCCCCTTGTTCACCAATGAACTGAGTGAATTAATGAGGCAGACATTTGACAAACCCCAATTTGACGGTTTGTTTTGTATTGATTTTTGGGGATTTTATCACCTTTTACCCATATTTATTCAAGAAATAGCATGGTTTTGTATATTCTCCTTTAATTGTGCTTGAATGTGAAAACATGCTTTTTAGGACTCAAAATAGCTAAATTTAATTCACCTTGATTCTATTAGATGCCTTGATATGTTTGTTAAGTGATTTAAGGTTTAGGAGGCAAAGATTGGATCAAGGGAATGAAGAAAGAAAGCATGAAAAGTTGGAGAACTCATGAAGAAATGGAAGAACCGGAAAGCTGTCAAGCCGACCTCTTCGCACTTAATCGGCCATAACTTGAGCTACAGAGGTCCAAATGATGCGGTTCCAGTTGGGTTGGAAAGCTAACATCCGGGGCTTCGAAACGATATAAGATTTTCCATAGTTGCTACACGTATGGTGGCGCGCACGCGCAAAGTACGCGCACGCGCCGTTGCTGCCACCTAGTTCACTTAAAGCAAAACGTGGCCAACGAATTCTAAAGCCTTGTGGGCCCAATCCAACTCATTTCTGATGCTATTTAACCCAAGGAGTGAAGAGGGAAACATGTGTTAGTTACCATTAGTTTAGTTTGAGCTTAGTTTAGTAGTGAGAGTTAGTTTCTAGAGAGAGAAGCTCTCTCTTCTCTCTAGAATTAGGATTAGAATTAGGTTTAGTTCTTAGATCTAGGTTTTAATCTTTGCTTTCTTCTACTTCTACCTTTCAATTCCTTGTTGTTACATTCATTCTTCTTCTATTCTTTTGTTGTAATTTCCTTTATGTTGTTCTTATGTTTCGTTGTAGATCTACTTTTGCTCCTTCTATTTTCTTTCAATTCAATTAGAGGTAATTCATAATAATTGTGTTCCTTTTGATTGTTGTTGTTAATTCATTGCCATAATTGTTGTTAGATTCTATTTTTGTTATCAATTTACTTTGCTTTTCTTTTATGCCTTCCAAGTGTTTGATGAAATTCTTGGTTGGATTTTAGTATAGAGTTTGTTCCTCTTGGCTATGGTAGAGTAATTAGTGACGCTTGAGTTATCTAATGTCTTTGTTGATTGATAATTAGAAGTTGCTAATTGATTTAGATACCACTAAAGCTAGTCTTTCCCTTGGGAGTTGGCTAGGACTTGTGGAATCAAGTTGATTCATCCACTTGACTTTCCTCCATTATTAGAGGTTAACTAAGTGGTAGCAATGGACAATTGTGGTCACAATCGAGGAGGATAACTAGGATAGGACTTCTAATTCTCACAACCTTGCCAAGTGCTTTTTAGTTGTTAGTTTATTTTCATTGTCATTTACATTTCATGTCTCTCATCCCAAAACCCCAAAATACAATCCATAACCAATAACAAGACACTTCATTGTAATTCCTAGGGAGAACGACCCGAGGTTTAAATACTTCGGTTTATAGAATTTAGGGGTTTGTTACTTGTGACAAACAAATTTTTGTATGAAAGGATTATTGTTGGTTTAGAAGCTATACTTTACAACGAGATTTCAATTGTGAATTCTAAACCGTCAAAAATCCGTTCATCAAAATGGCGCCGTTGCCGGGGAATTGCAATGGTGTTATGTTATTGGTTATTGTACATATGTGAATAGTGTGAATGTCTTGTTTTTTTGCTTTGTTTGCTATTTGTAGAATTTTGTTTCCCTTATTTTCTGTTAGCTTTTGATTTTTGTTTTCTCTTTTCACCATGAATTCTCATTTTGGCTATGAGTGTGATTACAACTATGTTGTAGGTGATGGGAGCTACAATGAAGATGTGTGTCAAGGATGGGATAACCAAAGGTGGGAGGAGCCATATGCTTATGATCAATCCTCTTGGCAACAACCTCCACCAATGCACTATGAAGAAGAGCCATTCTATGATGCATATCAATCCAATGGCTATGGTGAATCTCCTTGTGACTTTCAAGAACCACCACCATATGCCTATGAGTCATATCCTCAACATGAACATCAACCACACTCACAAGCCTATTTTCAACAAATACCTCCATATGACCATGATCCTTACCTACCATACCAACCTCCTTTTGAACCATATGAGCCATACATGGAACCACGATTCCAAGATTACTACTCCCAAGAACCACTTCAATACACACCACCACCTCACCAAGAAGAACCACCTTCCTATAATGAACCATTTCTCCAAGACAATGAACCTTCTTATCCACTCCAACCTCTAATGGATGGAACCCTTGGTGTTCTTCTTCAAGGACATGAGGAGATGACAAGGGATGTGCAACAATTCATGACCACCTTGGATGCGGTGGTAAACCGGTTAGCATCCCAACTTTTGGACACTCAAGGAACTCCCATGGCTCAAGAAGAGCATAACATGAAGGAGAGATTGGAAACTCCGGTGGAAAAGGAGGAAGGCTACTTTGTGTTAGAACAATTGGAGGAACCTATGACCATTGAAGAAGAGGAAGAAGTGGTTGAAGACTTAGGAGATGCGGAACTTCCATGGGAAGCTAAAATCAAAGAAAATCCCTCCAAGAAGAGTAAATTTGATGTTGAGGAGGAATGTGCACAACCTCCAAGGCATATTCTATATGAAGACTTGGAGAGAATGAAGCAAGAATTAAGTTCCCTTGGTGATGAAGATCATGCATCCAATCTTCTTGGTGAAGAATCCTTTGAATTTGAAGAACCCTCTCCCAATGAATTTAAAAGTGATGTGGAGGTAGATTTCTCTCAACCTCCCATTTATGACTTGAGTGATGGAGACGAGCTAGATGAAGTTGATGAACAAAGGATTGAGAATGAAGAAGTTTATGAAGAGGTGGAGATTGACAAGGAAGAACACAAGGGAGTGAAGCTCGCTAGCACATTGGAGATACCTCTCCCCAAGCCACCACCATCCATTCTTTCATTCAAGTGGGTAAATTCCTTATACTCAAGCTTTATTATTCCCCTTGAATATGGTTTGCTTAAGACGGATGGTCAACTAAGACATATTTGTGGCTTTAAGAGTAAAAAGGAGATGGTTAGTGGTTTGAAATATCATTCTAGGTTCATTATGGTTGCATGTTCAAAGCTTAATTGCACGGTTTGGTATAGAGCTAGATTGTTTGGGTCTAGGAGAATGTTTGGTCACTTTATTGAGAATTCTAAGGTCATGCCACCCAAATGGAATAATGATAATCAACTTGAAGATGGGTGTGGAAATAAGATATGGGATCCGGGAATATATGAGGATCAATTTTGGGAGCCCATGGATTGTGAAGAACTCCATCAAGGCTTGAAGATATTAAAATTGAAGAATGGAGCTTATTAGAGATTCAAGCATTGGTGGATGTTTAAGGATAGCTTCAAGCACAAGCCACCTTGAGAGGAGCTCCCCATAAGTCCAACTTAAGGACAATAAACAAAAGTGCTAGGTGGAAGACAACCCACCATGGTAAAATCCTTTCATTTTCTCTTTTGTATATATTGGTAGAATTAGCTTAATTTCATGTTTTGTTTAGTTAGTTGAGTATGTTTGGTAGTTTAAGTATGTTAAATAAGGTTTTATGGTGTTTTGGTAGCTGTTTGGAGGTTTGGAATGCTTGGATTGGTGCAAAAATATAGAAAATATTTTGAAAAACAGAGCACCATCCACGCGTACGCGTACATGGCGCGTATGCGCACTTACAGCATTTTCGACCATCCACGCGCGCGCGCCATGCGTGCGTACGCGTGAATTGAGAAGTTCCAACCTCCATACATTTTCCAGAGAGTTGTGCCTGCGCCGCGCCAACGTTGTGCCTCTGGCACAAACCCCACTTGCGCACACGCGCACATGACGCGTACGCGCCACTCTCGAAATAAGCCAACGACGCGCGCGCGCCATGTGTGCGTACGCGCGGATTTCTTTCTCCCATCCACTTTTCTTTTCTTCTCCTCTTTCCAATTCTTTCCTTCTCCTTTCTTCTTCCCTTCTCCTACCCCTCATCCAACACTTCCAAACACCATGAATAACCATTTATTTTAGTTAGTTAATTAGTTAGTTGGTTAGTTAATTAGTTAGTTTTTGTTTAGCTTTCATTTTTTTTTCTCTCTTTTCATTATACGTATTGGAGTATTGACTTTGTTTACTATACATTGCTATATCCCTTATTGCCTAAATGCTATTTTAGCATGAATGTTTTTAGATAATCTTTGTTGGATTCTATGATTGAGGCTATATTTTGTTACTTGGTTTTGAGTTCTTCATGCTTACCTTTTGAAAAATACCAAGTGATGAGAATTGTCTTCGAGCTTATAACTCTTTTGAATTGCATCTTGTAGCTAGCCATCATGTGATTTGAATCTTTTTCCTCGATTAGGCTACCTCTTGATGGATGATGTTGTGCATTTACCTTAATGCATTGTATTTCATGATTATATCCATCCATATGTTTGACTTGAATGCTTTCATGCTTCTCTAATGCTTGTCTTACCTTACAAGCTTACTTAAAGCATCTCAAGCACACTAGGATAAGTGAAGTGCATGCTTCTTTTGTGACATAGCTTTTATGCTAATGTGTATTCTAAACCGCGCAATTTAGAATTCACACACCTAATATTTCTTAATGTCACACTAATTCACTCACCTCATTCTAGTGCTTTACCTCATTCCAACAATGTATGACTCCTTGCTTTTATATCTTCTCATCTTATGGTGTTTTATTTTTATTTTTCATAACGAATGCACCACAAGCAACCATGGAGGCGGAAGAAAGAACACATAGCAATCCGGAGAGTCGTCGTACCCCCTTGCTCATCTTTGAGTGCACCGAGGACGGTGCAAACTTTTAAGTGTGGGGAGGTCGTCCGACCGATCGGCAATCTTGGGTGACAAATTTCTAACTCCAATACTTTTGCATTTCATTCTAGGATTTTAGGATTTTCACTTGCATTTTCTTATTTTTGCATATGCATACACAATAAGCTTAGTCAAAATAATGAGATTTTTTTCAAGATTTCTATCTATAGGGCATGTCAATTGATTTGAGTGAAAACTTTTCATAGAACTTGCTTGAATTATATATATTATGGATCATGTTTTGAGCTAAGAACACAATCTTGTGAGACTTGAGCCTAATGATGTGGTTACATCTTATAACCACTTATTTTTCCTTCTTATGTGCATTATTCTCTTTCTATGATTGTAATCTTTGATTTGTTTGATTCTTTATGTCCATTATTTTGTGTATTCATGCATTTATGTGATTGAGGCCATCATTTCATTTAACTCACTTACCCAAATAGCCTACCTTTTATCTTCCATTGTTAGCAAATTTGAGCCTACGCTTAACCCACTTGTTCTTATTTTAGCACATTACAAGCCTAAAGCGAAAAACAATAATTGTCCTTATTTGGATCTTGAATTAGCTTAGGCTAGTGTGTGTGAGTATCATTCAAATGTGGGAACCTTGGGACATTGGGTGAATAAAAGGGTATTTTGTATTGTTATTGAAAATATTGAGAATTGGGTACATACTCATGTATTGATCAAATGTAAAACCTTATGCATCGATGCTCTTGTATATAGAAAGAAAAAAAATGAGAAAAACAAAAGAACAAAAGAAAAATAAAAACAATATGGAAAAGAAAAGAAAAAAAATAGAAAAAGAAAGAAAAAAAAAGAAGAAAAATAATAAAAAGGGGACAAAATGCCCCAAAGCGAAGCTCAATAAGATCAATGCATAAGTGTTGTGAAATGAAAAGGGATGCATGAGTATGTGAAAAAGTGAGTAGAATGGGTAGTTAGAGTAGAATTTAATTGTATAGGTCATTATATAGGTTAGGTGGGAAAGTTTAAGTTAATCAAAGATTTAAATCCTTAAGTCCACTAGCCATATATGATCCTACCTTGACCCTAGCCCCATTACAACCAATGAAAAGACCTCATGATACTTGTATGCATGCATGAAATAAATGTTGATTGTTAGAAGAAAAAAACAAATCTTGGAAAGCATGAAATAGAGGAGAATTGAGTGAATCAACCCTAAACACTTGAGCGAATAGAGTGCAAACACATCCGGTGAGGGTTTGATGCTCAATTACATGTTTTCACCTATGATCATCATTCTTCATGCAAGTTTGTAAAAATATTTAATAACTCAATTTAATTGTGGATTAGACTTGCTAGTCCTTAACCCTTGTGCATATATGTTTCTTGGGAATTGATTTATTTTGACCAAGCACTTGCATTCATTTAGATAGTTGCATATAGGTAGATTGCATTTAGTTAGTTTCCATTGAATAAATGCCATACCCTTACTTCATTCTTGGTTTAAGCATGAGGACATGCTTGGTTTAAGTGTGGGGAGGTTGACAAACCCCAATTTGACGGTTTGTTTTGTATTGATTTTTGGGAATTTTATCACCTTTTACCCATATTTATTCAAGAAATAGCATGGTTTTGTATATTCTCCTTTAATTGTCCTTGAATGTGAAAACATGCTTTTTAGGACTCAAAATAGCTAAATTTAATTCACCTTGATTCTATTAGATGCCTTGATATGTTTGTTAAGTGATTTAAGGTTTAGGAGGCAAAGATTGGATCAAGGGAATGAAGAAAGAAAGCATGAAAAGTTGGAGAACTCATGAAGAAATGGAAGAACCGGAAAGCTGTCAAGCCGACCTCTTCGCACTTAATCGGCCATAACTTGAGCTACAGAGGTCCAAATGATGCGGTTCCAGTTGGGTTGGAAAGCTAACATCCGGGGCTTCGAAACGATATAAGATTTTCCATAGTTGCTACACGTATGGTGGCGCGCACGCGCAAAGTACGCGCACGCGCCGTTGCTGCCACCTAGTTCACTTAAAGCAAAACGTGGCCAACGAATTCTAAAGCCTTGTGGGCCCAATCCAACTCATTTCTGATGCTATTTAACCCAAGGAGTGAAGAGGGAAACATGTGTTAGTTACCATTAGTTTAGTTTGAGCTTAGTTTAGTAGTGAGAGTTAGTTTCTAGAGAGAGAAGCTCTCTCTTCTCTCTAGAATTAGGATTAGAATTAGGTTTAGTTCTTAGATCTAGGTTTTAATCTTTGCTTTCTTCTACTTCTACCTTTCAATTCCTTGTTGTTACATTCATTCTTCTTCTATTCTTTTGTTGTAATTTCCTTTATGTTGTTCTTATGTTTCGTTGTAGATCTACTTTTGCTCCTTCTATTTTCTTTCAATTCAATTAGAGGTAATTCATAATAATTGTGTTCCTTTTGATTGTTGTTGTTAATTCATTGCCATAATTGTTGTTAGATTCTATTTTTGTTATCAATTTACTTTGCTTTTCTTTTATGCCTTCCAAGTGTTTGATGAAATGCTTGGTTGGATTTTAGTATAGAGTTTGTTCCTCTTGGCTATGGTAGAGTAATTAGTGACGCTTGAGTTATCTAATGTCTTTGTTGATTGATAATTAGAAGTTGCTAATTGATTTAGATACCACTAAAGCTAGTCTTTCCCTTGGGAGTTGGCTAGGACTTGTGGAATCAAGTTGATTCATCCACTTGACTTTCCTCCATTATTAGAGGTTAACTAAGTGGTAGCAATGGACAATTGTGGTCACAATCGAGGAGGATAACTAGGATAGGACTTCTAATTCTCACAACCTTGCCAAGTGCTTTTTAGTTGTTAGTTTATTTTCATTGTCATTTACATTTCATGTCTCTCATCCCAAAACCCCAAAATACAATCCATAACCAATAACAAGACACTTCATTGTAATTCCTAGGGAGAACGACCCGAGGTTTAAATACTTCGGTTTATAGAATTTAGGGGTTTGTTACTTGTGACAAACAAATTTTTGTATGAAAGGATTATTGTTGGTTTAGAAGCTATACTTTACAACGAGATTTCAATTGTGAATTCTAAACCGTCAAAAATCCGTTCATCAACATTACCTCAGAAGAAACCGGATCCCGGAAAATTCTTCATACCTTGTACCATAGGCACCACGACCTTTGAGAAGGCTCTGTGTGACCTGGGGTCAGGGATAAACCTCATGCCACTCTCTGTAATGGAGAAACTGGGAATCTTTGAGGTACAAGCTGCAAGAATCTCACTAGAGATGGCAGACAAATCAATGAAATAGGCTTATGGACTAGTAGAGGACGTGCTAGTAAAGGTTGAAGGCCTTTACATCCCTGTTGATTTCATAATCCTAGACACTGGGAAGGATGAGGATGCATTCATCATCCTTGACAGACCCTTCCTAGTCACAGCAAACGCTGTGATTAATGTTGACAGAGGAGAGACGGTCCTTCAGTTGAATGAAGATTACCATGTATTTAAGACTCAAGGGTCTCCTTCTGTAACCATGGAGAGGAAGCATGAAAAGCTTCTCTCAATACAGAGTCAAACAAAACCCCCACATTCAAACTCTAAGTTTGGTGTTGGGAGGCCACAACCAATCTCCAAGTTTGGTGTTGAGAGGCCCCAACCCTGCTCTAATTATCTGTGAGGCTCCATGAGAGCTCACTGTCAAGCTATTGACATTAAAGAAGCACTTGTTGGGAGGCAACCCAATGCTACTTAATTATATCTATTTATTTTCCATCGCTATTTTATGTTTTCTTTAGGTTGATGATCATGTGAAGTCACAAAAACAACTGAAAAATCAAAAATAGAATGAAAAACAGCTCACCCTGGAGGAAGAGCTTACTGGCGTTTAAACGCCAGTAAGAGTAGCAGAATGGGCGTTAAACGCCCAGTCTGGCACCATTCTGGGCGTTTAACGCCAGAAACAGGCACCAGACTGGCGTTTAACGCCAGAACAGAGCATCTAATTGGCGTTTAACGCCAAGAATGGGAGAAAAGATGGCGTTAAATGCCTGAAACAAGCAGCAACCTGGCGTTTAACGCCAGAAGTGCACTCTAAGGGCGTTTTGCACGCCTAAATGGAGAAGGGATGTTAAGTCCTTGACCCCTCAGGATCTGTGGACCCCACAGGATCCCCACCTACCCCACCTCTTCTTTTCTCCTATTCACACCCTCTCATAACACTCTTCTCCAAATACCCTTCACCAATCACCTCCATACCTCTTCCCCAAATACTCTTCACCACTCACATCCATCCACTCTTCCCCAAAAACCCCACCAACCTCCAAATTCAAAATCCTTTCCCTCCCAAACCCAACCCTAATACACGAAACCTAACCATTCCCCCACCCCTATATCTATATAAACCCCTCAACACTACCTCATTTTCACATATTACAAACACTTCTTCCCCCCTTAGCCGAATACACTCTCCCCCTCCATCTCCTCCATTTTCTTCTTCTTCTACTATTTTCCTTCTTCTTTTGCTCGAGGACGAGTAAACATTTTAAGTTTGGTGTGGTAAAAGTGTTGCTTTTTGTTTTTCCATAACCATTAATGACACCTAAGGCCAGAGAAACCTCAAGAAAGAGGAAAGGGAAGGCAATTGCTTCCACCTCTGAGTCATGGGAGATGGAGAGATTCATCTCAAAGGTCCATCAAGACCACTTCTATGAAGTTGTGGCAAAAAAAAGGTGATTCCTGAGGTCCCTTTTAAGCTCAAAAAGGGCAAATATCCAGAGATCTGACAAGAGATTAGAAGAAGAGGATGGGAAGTACTCTCCAATCCTATTCAACAAGTCGTAATCCTAATGGTTTAAGAGTTCTATGCAAACGCATGGATCACTAGGAACCATGATCAAAGTATGAACCCGAATCCAAAGAATTGGCTTACAATGGTTCGGGGGAAATACTTAGATTTCAGTCCGGAAAATATAAGGTTGGCGTTCAACTTGCCAATGATGCAAGAAAACGTACGCCCCTACACTAGAAGGGTCAACTTTGATCAAAGGTTGGACCAAGTCCTCATGGACATATGCGTGGAAGGAGCTCAATGGAAAGTTGACTCAAGAGGCAAGCCGGTTTAATTGAGAAGACCGGACCTTAAGTCTGTAGCTAGAGGATGGTTAGAGTTCATCCAACGCTCTATCATTCCTACTAGCAACTGATCCGAAGTAAATATGGATCGGGCCATCATGATCCATAGTATCATGATTGGGGAGGAAGTGGAAGTTCATGAGATTATACCTCAAGAACTCTACAAGGTGGCTGACAAGTCCTCCACTTTAGCAAGGTTAGCCTTTTCTCACCTCATTTTTCATCTCTGCAATTCAGCTGGAATTGACATAGAGGGAGACATCCTCATTGATGAGGACAAGCCCATCACTAAGAAAAGGATGGAGCAAAAAAGAGAGACCACTCATGGACCTCAACAAGAGCATGAGAAAATTCCTCATCATGAAATCCCTGAGATGCCTCAAGGGATGCACTTTCCTCCACAAAACTATTGGGATAAAATCAACACCTCCCTAGGAGAATTAAGTTCTAACATCGGACAACTAAGGATGGAGCACCAAGAGCACTCCATCATTCTCCATGAGATTAGAAAAGATCAAAGAGCTATGAAGGAGGAGCAACAAAGGCAAGGAAGAGACATAGAGGAGCTCAAGAACACCATTGGTTCTTCAAGAGGAAGAAGACGCCACCCTCACTAAGGTGGACCCGTTTCTTAATCTCCTTGTCTAATTAATTTTTCTATTTTCGTTCTCTATGCTTTATTTTTATTTATGTTTGTGTCTTATTACATGATCATTAGTGTCTAGTGTCTATGCCTTAAAGCAATGAATATCCTATGAATCCATCACCTTTCTTAAATGAAAAATGTTCTAAAAACAAAAGAACAAGAAGTACATGATTTCGAATTCATCCTTGAGCTTAGTTTAATTATTTTGATGTGGTGGCAACACTTTTTGTTTTCTGAATGAATGCTTGAACAGTGCATATTTTTTGAATTTGTTGTTTTTGAATGTTAAATTTGTTGGCTCTTGAAAGAATGATGAAAAGGAGAAATGTTATTGATAATCTGAAAAATTATAAAATTGATTCTTGAAGCAAGAAAAAGCAGTGAATACAAAAGCTTGCAGAAAAAAAGGCGAAAAAAAAAAGAGAAAGAAAAAGAAAAAGCAAGCAGAAAAAGCCAATAGCTCTTTAAACTAAAAGGCAAGAGCAAAAATCCAATAACCCTTTAAACCAAAAGGCAAGGGTAAAAAGGATCCAAGGCTTTGAGCATCAGTGGATAGGAGGGCCCAAAGGAATAAAATCCTGGCCTAAGCGGCTAAACCAAGCTGTCCCTAACCATGTACTTGTGGCGTGAAGGTGTCAAGTGAAAAGCTTGAGACTGAGCGGTTAAAGTCGAGGTCCAAAGCAAAAAAAGAGTGTACTTAAGAACCCTGGACACCTCTAATTGGGAAATTTAGCAAAGCTGAGTCACAATCTGAAAAGGTTCACCCAGTTATGTGTCTGTGGCATTTATGTATCCGGTGGTAATACTGGAAAACAAAGTGCTTAGGGCCACGGCCAAGACTCATAAAGTAGCTGTGTTCAAGAATCAACATACTGAACTAGGAGAATCAATAACACTATCTGAATTCTAAATTCTTATATATGCCAATCATTCTGAACTTCAAAGGATAAAGTGAGATGCCAAAACTGTTCAGAGGCAAAAAGCTACTAGCCTCGCTCATCTAAATTGGAGCTAAGTTTTATTGATATTTTGGAAATTATAGTATATTCTCTTCTTTTTATCCTCTTTGATTTTCAGTTGCTTAGGGACAAGCAACAATTTAAGTTTGGTGTTGTGATGAGCGGATAATTTATACGCTTTTTGGGATTGTTTTTACATAGTTTTTAGTATGATTTAGTTAGTTTTTTAGTATATTTTTATTAGTTTTTAAATAAAAATCACATTTCTGGACTTCACTATGAGTTTGTGTATTTTTCTGTGATTTCAGGTAATTTCTGGCTGAAATTGAGGGTGTAACACCATACCATACAGAGTCTTATGCTTAAGTCATAATTCAGAGATGGCAAGGTATTACGACCTCTAAAACAAAAATTTAGTACGTATAGTAGTATGAATAATTGATTATAACTAGGAGCCTTTGTAGAAAAAGGGGTAAACAAAAAACCGTAACTCGAACGCGCAACACTCCGATCGATAACGCAACGAACAGGGATAAGCTAACGCGAGATCATATATGTACAAAGAGTGTCAAAAACGGGAATATCAAGACTCAAAATCCGGCTGCGAAGATCACCGGTCCGAGCATAGCAATATATACATATAATAAAATAAGGAAAACCCCAAAGGAAACCCAAAGGGACACAGATACAAAAATCTATTCTCCAAAATCCCCTCTAGAAGGAGTCATCACAGTTTGTATTATTTAATGGAGATAAAAGTATCTACGCAAGATATATAAACCAAGACGGAGCCCTAAGAACAAAGATCTTCGCTAATCCGGAAGTCTCCAGCATGCCTTAACGAGAAGCCTCGCGTCCTGCATCTGAAAACCACAAAATCTGCATGGGTGATAACCAGAGGTCCCCAGCACGGTAACAGCTTCAACATATATAATACATAATAATAGAGGAAAGCCGAAGGCAATCCTAGAACTTCCTCCAGATAATATCAAAGCTTATAAACAAACTAAACCGTAAGTGGCAACTGACTAAAGATCCTTCAGTCTAACTAATACTTCCCTTTCCAATTCCTTCAGACCTCCCAACCACCAGCAGGAGTATAATATAGCAAACACAGCTATATCAGACAAGAGATTTACAAATAGAAATAGATAAGGTATTTAGACAATTAGCAAGTAATATGCAGTCAAATAGGCAATCTCAAACAATTCATGTAGTATGCTTATGATGCATGCCAGTCCCTAGTGGCTGATGATATCATCTATCGGTTATAGAGCCAACCCGACAAGTCCTGGTAGCTAACCATTGGACTGTCCCTCTGTCGCGCATCCCCAACTCGAGTTATACTCATCATAAACTTGATCATAATCATGATCCATATCCATCACCCTCACTGGTGAATATTTACGGGGGCGAGCTCATCCGGGCCTTTCACAGTTCCCGGCCACACTTACGACATAGGATCAAAAGAGCTTCGAGTCTCAACCTGGAGCACGTGGTGGCTAGCCACTGCTTCCTCCCAAGGAAACCCTCATCTCCGATGGTGGAAGTGCAAACATTCACAATTCATTCAACAGCATATATGCATTTATACTTAGCCATAATCATGGCTCCTCCGTAAGACGGCAATAATCTAGCCATCCGGCTCATGGTTAAATCCATAACCAGCCAATTCAATAACAATTACAGCCCTTCGGCCCATGGCACAACAAGCACTTCCACCGCCATTCTCCGCATCTCACATAATCATCTTTGATCCTCAATGATCATTCATTTTTCCCCTTGCTTTACTCGCAAGTTACCACATTCACTAGCCCTTTTTCTCATGCTAGGCATATCATAATGATTCAAGACATAAGTGGTGAGATCGGAGGCTTAGAAGTATGAAATTTGGCTTTTAAAACTCAAAAATCAACTTTGGGATGAAAACAGGGCCACGCGTACGCGCACTCCACGCGCACGCGTGGATGGCCACAAAACTCATCGACGCGCAAGCGTCATACACGCGGACGCGCGGGTTAAAAAAAGCCAAACGACCCGCGAGCGTCAACCACGCGTACGCGTGGGTGCTCTTGCGCCCCAGGCACAAAACTAGCACAACTCTGGCACAACTCTCTGGAAAATGGCTGGGCATTTGGTGCAGCACATCGACGCGCTCGCGCACGCATGAATGGTGCTTTCTCGAAGAACGGCGCGTACGCGCCAAGTGCGCCTACGCGCGGGGGGTTATTCTGCTAAAAATTTTCTAAGTTAAAAGCTGCAGAATTCACAGATTTAACCCCCAATCTTCCGACGGACATAACTTTCTCATTTTAAATCGTTTTTCACCCGTTCTTCGAACGGCATGGACATCCCGAATCCAATTTCATTTCTAAATAGATTTAGCACAAATCAGAGATTCGTAGTCCAAGTTATGTCCCATCAAAGTATGCCCAAAAACCATATTTTCATACAAAACCATAAAGTGCCATTTTCAAAACAAGCCACTTTCAACTCTTTTCAAAATCAATCAAAACATGCCAATTTCATCCCTTTTCTTTGAAATCAATCAAAATATACCAAAATCAACATCAAGTCATCCTCAACTCACACATTAATATTTTACCAAATTTCCCAAAATCACTATCCAACCCTTTTAACACTTCTCAGTCAAATGGCTAAAGGACAAACACAATATCATGTCATACATCCTCCCTCATCCCAATTTCCAATAATACCATTTCCAATCAACCATCATTATACATAATCAACATCATACTCACCATCAACATGGTATCACCCATCAATTCAACCTCAATCATCCATCAAGCATATATTACAACATGCATTTCTCATATATCATACAATCAAGGCATCAATATTCATAATCACATATATGATCACGTCATATATCTCAACCATTCAACAACATCAACAATTCAATGCCTATCTTAGGGCCTCTAGCCTAAGTATTTCCTACCAAATTACATATTAGATACGGGAAACCAAACCCATACCTTAGCCGATTTCCCACGCTCAACCGCAGCACTTCCAAACCACTTGTCCACAAGCTCTCAAGGTATCAACACCTCCAAGAACAGATTTTATCACACAAAACCCTTTTCCAAGCTTTCCAAAATTACCAATCAAGCTCCAATATTCATATATACACAACCTAAGCCACAATCATCATATCCATACACAACATCTCAATACCCAAACATCATAGAACAACAAATTACACTAGGGTTGAGAATCTTACCACACCCAAGGTCCAAGGAGACAAGATTAACCTTCTCCTTCAAGAGAGTTGGGTCCTATAACATCAAAAAACCCAAAATCTCAACATTTCACCCATGAAACTCGAAAACAAGGGCTGAAATTTCGAAGAGAAAAACGTGGCTTACCTCAAGATTGATCATATGGGTTTTGTAGAGCTCTCCGTGGTGAACGCGTGGCCACAAACGGTGCGGCAATCGGAGCTCTAGATCAAAAGTTATGGTGGTTTGAAGATCAAGTGAGAGATAGAACTTGAGAGAGTGTTCTTCCCTTCCTCTCCACCATTTCAGCGTGAATGAGAGTGTTTTGAGGAGAGAGAGTGCTGAAAACTAGGGTTTTGGTTTAGTTTAGTTGGGCCAACGGCCCATTTTGGGTCCGGTTGGACCGATTTGGCCCATTCGGTCCAATCTTGGTCCGTTTTCTATAAAATTGGTACCGAAATTCTCGTCTCAATCTACTCTATCATATTAAGCCATAAAAATAACATTTTTGGCTTTCTAGAATAAATTTTCATTTATGGGTTAATTAACTATTAATTAACCGGGTCTTACAGAGGGACTTGAGCAAAAATTTGATTCAGAGGCTGAAGAAGAACTGCAGATGCTGTTGGATTCTGACCTCCCTGCACTAGAAATGGATTTTCCGGAGCTACAGAAACCCAATTGTCGCGCTCTCAATTGCATTGGAAAGTAGACATCCAGGGCTTTCCAGCAATATATAGTAGTCCATACTTTGCCCGATTTTTAATGATGCAAACTGGCGTTCAAACGTCAACTTCCTGCCCTATTCTGGAGTTAAACGCCAAAAACAGGCTACAACCTGGCGTTTAACTCCAAAAAGAGTCTCTACACATGAAAGCTCAATGCTCAGCCCAAGAACACACCAAGTGGGCTCAGAAGTGGATTTCTGCATCATTTACTCATCTCTGTAAACCCTAGTAACTAGTTTAGTATAAATAGGAATTTTTACTATTATTTTTGGATCTTTGGTAAATCTTTAAATCTTTTAGAAAATCTTTAGATCTTTTGAAAATCTTTAGATCATATTGTACACGTTTAGGGGGCTGGCCATTCGGCCATGCCTGGACCACTTTCACTTATGTATTTTTCAACGGTGGAGTTTCTACACCCCATAGATTAAGGTGTGGAGCTCTGCTGTTCCTCATGAATTAATGCAAAGTACCATTGTTTTTCTATTCAATTCAAGCTTATTCTTATTCCAAGATATTCACTCGTACTTCAACCTGATGAATGTGATGATTTGTGACACTCATCATCATTCTCTCCTATGAACGCGTGCCTGACAACTACTTCCGTTCTATCTGCAATAGCTTGAGCGTTTATCTCTTGGGCTCCTGGTTCAGATCAGAGTCTTCGTGGTATAAGCTAGAATTATTGGCGGTCATTCTTGAGATCCGGAAAGTCTAAACCTTGTCTGTGGTATTCAGAGTAGGATCCGGGATGGGATGACTATGACGAGCTTCAAACTCACGAGTTCTGGGCGTAGTGACAGATGCAAAAGGATCAACGGATCCTATTCCAACATGAGTGAGAACCGACAGATGATTAGCCGTGTGGTGACAGCACATTTGGACCATTTTCACTGAGAGGACGGGAGGTAGCCATTGACGACGGTGATGCCCAACATACAGCTTGCCATGGAAAGGAGTATGAATGATTGGATGAAAGCAATAGGAAAGCAGAGGTTCAGAAGCAACATGCATCTTCATACGCTTATCTGAAATCCCACCAATGAATTACATAAGTATCTCTATCTTATTTTATATTTTATTTATATTTTAATTATCAAAATCCCATAACCATTTGAATCCGCCTGACTGAGATTTACAATGATGACCATAGCTTGCTTCAAGCTGACAATCTCCATGGGATCGACCCTTACTCACGTAAGGTTTATTACTTGGATGACCCAGTGCACTTGCTGGTTAGTTGTGCAAAGTTGTGAAGAAGAATTGAGATTATGATAGTGCGTACCAAGTTTTTGGCGCCATTGAGATCACAATTTTGTGCACCAAAATGCCACAGACAAGGTTGAATCTTCCAGATCAGTGAATGCTGTGCCTTTGGGTTCTAGCATCTACCACAAAGACTCTAATCTCCCCATACCTCGGCTGAACTGATGTTTCAAGAAGTCCCCAACGAAGTCATGGATTACCCGTCTAAGATATGTATAATCAAGCTGGTGGTTCATCATTGTCCGATGAAAGACTCACTCTGAACCCATGTAGAATGTGATAACCTTATGCCAGTTCAACGCATTCATATTAATGAAGAATGAAGATACATCTTAGAATAGAAAATCAAACACCAATTGAAATAGAACTGTAATACTTTTATTAATCCATAAAACTCAGCAGGACTCCTCCCCTCAACCTAGGAGGTTTAGAAACTCATACTTATAGAAAATACAATGTAAAAATTCGAAATATCTTGGAAGAGATCCTAAACAAGTGTGATCTTATCCTTTTAATACTAAACTAATGACTAAGGATTACATAAAAAGGGTAAAACAATTTTTTAGTGCTAAAATCTACTTCGGGAGCCCATTTGGTGAGTGTTTGGGCTAAGCTTTGATGAGATCAACGTGCTAGGAGGCCACTAAGGCAATGAATGCTGGCTAGGGGGTCCTTTACAGGCATTGGGAACTGGTCTCTTCTCCTTTGGGCGTTGGATGCCAAAACAGGGCAAGAGCCTTGCGTTAAACACCAGTTTTGGGCCTTCAACCCTGAAGCAAAGTATGAAATATTATACATCTCTGGAAAGCTCTGGATGTTAGCTTTCCATAGCCATTAAGAACACTCCATTTGGACTTCAGTAGCTCTGGAAAAGCTCTTTCGAGTGCAAGGAGGTCAAATCCAGACAACATCTGCAGTGCTTTCTCTGCCTCTGAACCAAACTTTTCTTCCAGCTCCTCAATTTCAGCCAGAAAATACCTGAAATTGCATAAAAACACACAAACTCAAAGTAGAATCTAAAAATGTAAATTTTGCGCTAAAAACTATGAAAACTTAATAAAACTTAAACAAAACATACTAAAAACTATATGAAAATGATGGCAAAAAGCATATAAAATATCTGCTCATCACGTATACACACATCTGTGCATCTGCACAAGTGCCAGCACGTGACCTCATTTAATACAAAATGCTGGCAGTGATTTTTGGGCTTTCAGAACCCAATCCAACTCGTTTTCTGAACTATTTCAACCCTAATTCAAGAGGAAACAAAGGGGGAGAGCAATTAGGTTTTAGTTTTAGACATGTTCTAGGTCATTTCTAGAGAGAGAATCTCTTTTTCTCTCTATAATTAGGTTATATTTAATTAAATTTCTCTTAGATTGATGATTTAATTCTTGTTTTGATTTAGTTTCTTTACTATTTCTTGTTCTAGTATCTTGCTTCTTTTAGTTTCATTTGTTATTTTCTTTTATTTAGTTATTTTATTGTTAATGAACTCTTGTTAATTAGAATTTCTATTAATGTAATTTAAGGTTTCTTTGTTTATTGTTATTTATTGAGTTGTTATTATTATTTTCTTACATTTGGTAGCTTTAGATTTTATTATTGTTGAAATTTAATGTGATTTTATCTTCATACACACCAAGTGTTTGATAAAATGCTTGGCTTAGTTTTAGTGTAGTATTTTCCCACTCTTAGCCTGGAATTGAGGACTTTGGTGACCTTAAGTCATTGACGTCCATTCTTGATTGATATATTAGGGTAGTTAATTGATTTGGTTTTCACTAACTCTAGTCTTTTACTAAGCTAATTAGTGAGTACTAGGACTGGTGGATTGAGATCAATTATTCCTATTTAACTTACCCTCGATGTTAGGATTGACTAAGTATGATTAACTCTTCATAATCATCATATGCTTGTAGTCAATGGCTAGGATAGGTAACCTTAACATTCAACCCTTGCCAAGAGTTCCCTTTTGCCATTTAATTTGCATTTTTATTGCTTTACTTGCTTGAGTTTAATTCTTTGCATGCTTATTTACTTTCTTACTATTTACATTTCTTGCCTCTTGTAATCTCAACCCCCATTCCCCCTAATAGCCAATAATTGTGCACTTCATTGTAATTCCAAGGGAGAACAACCTGGGGGTTTAAATACTCTCGGTTATTTGATTTGAATTGTGACAAATCCTTTTAATTAAACTTTGATGATGGGATTTAATTGCCAGTTTAGACTATGCTATCAACGAACACTACAAAAAAAACTAGTTTAAAACGACATTTTTATTAGGGAGGTTCTTTGTAACTGCCATAATTTTCTGTATTTTCGGCGGTACATGTTGTCGTAACTTCCTTTTTGAATATGGCAGTTTTTGTGATTTCGACGGTTAGAACCACCGATATATTATTTTATTAATTAAAGAAAAACCTCATTTATGCAAACCTAGCTTAGCAAGTAGAGTGCGCGAGAGTGAGTGTTCTCCTCCAGCGATGCCTCATCAGAGTTCATAGCTTCCATTGATGTGATCTGCGTTCTCACTTCTAGGTTTGTACACAAAATTCTCATTTCTCTTCTTCTTCTCTGTAATGCGTTAATTACCTCTTCTCTCTCTCCCTCTTTCTCTCTGAGTAATGTGTCTTCTTCTCTAAGATTTTTAAATCTGTTGCAGCATGTAAGCCCAACACAGAGGTTTTAAATTGAATGCTCCAGATGAAAGAGTGATTAGTGTTGCTGCGTATGAGAAAGTGAGTGATGTGAATGATGGACCCTAATCTCTTGTCCCCGTTCATCTTCCGCAGCTATCGTTCATCTCGTCATTGTTTCTCATCCCCTTGCGCCACCAATTAGATCTTCCAAAATTTTTTACGGCCTCTTTGATTGGGAATTCATTGTGAAATGGTTCTACACTTTGATTTCTCTACTTCTTTTCTTTTTTCTTAATACCTTTCATTGATTGTAATTATGCAGATTTCGATTTTCAATTTTGCAGTTTATCTCTTTTTGTTTTTCAGCAAATCGTTGATTAAACAATCAAGGAATCGGATCAGATAAGGAGAAAGAGGAATTCATCAAAGAAGTTTCGTAAGCGAGACACCATTGATCTGCTTGCGAATCATTTATAGGTTGCTTACAATAGAGTAATTGATTTATTTTTTCTACTTTTGTTTCATGAAATTTAGGAAACCTGTATGTATAAACTAGCGGTTTTATTCTTTAATTGTAATTACTTTCGTATACAATTAGTAAACCACGGTGTTTGATATATGAATTACTATAGTTGTTATTATACTGAGCTAGGACCAAATATAAAGTCTGAGTCTATTTTAACATTTTTAATCAATTTTTAGTATTGAGTGAAGAAGTAAAAACATAAAAATGAGAATTTTGCTTGTGTCTCTTAGATGTCAAATCCCTTTTTATGCGTGTCTTGTGAATTTAAATGCATCACATACATTTTATAATCTAGATCAGTAGTAAAAACACCCAAAAAATCCTAATATACTTGAATCTCTTCTGATATTTTAAGTCATGTAAACATTATGCATGAAAATCACTTGCTATTTGAATGTTCATTATAATGATGGTAAATGGTTAGGGATGTACTTTATTTACATATGAACAATTGGATATTGCTGATAAGAGGCTTTGGAATTGAAAAGGAAAGAACTCATGAGAAGCACAAAGAAGTGCAGACGCGGCAATTATAGGTGGCTTGAATTCCAAAAACTTTATCTCTGCATTATCATAGCATAAGAAGCAAGCACTATTATTCATTATTATTTGGTTTTTTGCAAGTTTGTTCACTGGTATTGATGATCCATATGAACCACCAAGTAGTTATGAAGTATGTATTTCAGTATTTATATGTAGTTGTTATGTTGTGTGTATACCTGGTATCTTTGAAGGAGGAAAATACTAATTAGCTGAGAAAGCACTTCGAATGCACTTAGTCCTTTTTCATTTTCTGCACCAGCAAATTCTAGATTTGCCTTTAAGAATATTGATGTCACATTTGTGGTGTCCATGACAAAACATTAAGGAGAATCCATAGGGGACTGGAATTACTTGGGTGATCTTGCTTGTTTACAAAGGACTGTATGGCGAAGGTGACTCAGTGAAGCGAGAGTTTGCAGCAGCTTCTAGTTACTATTTACAAGCTAATTCTCTATGGCCTTCTAGTGGAAATTCCCATCATCAGGTACTTTATGGCATTCTTTAACTGTTTGTGCATCTGATTTATTTTTGGTAGATTAATATCTCATATCACTACAAAAAAATCTTGATTAAAATGACAAGAGTATTATGGCAGGTCCATAAAACTGCCATTTTTGGACTAATTTCGACGGTTTTAGTCCCTGTCGTAATTTCAATTTCTTTTGGCAATCATTTTTCCTTTTTCCCCCTTTTTATTTGTTTTAAACTGAGGAGGTGATGAATCTGAAAGTGATTAGTCTTGCATTTGAGAAGGGGAGAGTGATGTGAACGACGAACCCTAATCTCTTGTCGTCGTTCATCTTCCACCTCTCTCATACATCTCTTTGCTGCCGCCCGTTGCAGCTCATCTCCTCGTCAGCGTCGCCGCTGCAAACAAGGTCGTTGTTGTTGCCTTCAACGAGCTCTGCGATTTGGTTGCGCCTTCTTTGTCACTTCCAATAGGTAATCTATTTCATCTTCTTCTGTTGATTTTTCCTCTCACTTCATACTTTCTGATCTAGTTTATGATCTCGTAGGAATAAATAGATAATGCTTGCTCACTGAGTCACGCCAGTAAATCAGATCTACGAAAATGTTCGACGGCATCCTCGGTCAAAGATTCTTCGCGAAATGGTTCCGTACTTTGATTTCTTTTTCCTTCTTCATGCCTTTCAATTATTGCGGTTATGCTGATTATGATTTTCAATTTCTTATTTTATCTGCTTTTATTTTTTCTGTGAATCGTTGATTAAACAGACAAAGTTTAGAATCCAATCAATGTGATAAGGAGAAAGAGGACCGCGATGGAGAAGTTTGTTAAGATTTTCTTACAATAGTCTTTTTTACTGTTTTTTTTAGGAAATTTGTTGATTCGATTGTGATAGATGGATGAGATTCTTCACTGGAGTTGATATATGAATTCATCAATACACAACTTCAGAAGAATGTGCTAGTTTTAATCTTTCGTGATTCAACGATAGTCAAAAGATTTTGAGACATTGTTTTGTTTTTAGAATGTAAATTGATCGAGCTGAGAAAATGTTTCTATTTCTAAAATTTGATGCATATGAATGATGAAAGATTCTGATGTTAGTATTCTTGTTTAGTTGGAAGTGAATTTTGGAGAGCATCTATAAAGTTGTGTAGAAGGTTAGGTATTTGTCTTGCACTCTTGCTTGTTTACTATCTTTGTTCTATATGCAATTTTTTATTACAAGAAAGAAGTAGGTTTTGGAAACCACTTTATGTCGTAGTTTCTATGCTTTGCTGATATGCTCAGGTTTTTCTTTAAGTCCATTCTCAAGAAATATGGAAAAGACCTTTTTAACCAATGTGTTTCAACAACTAGAGGTAATTATATTTGGAGCATAATTTTTATTAGCATGCTGGATGATTTTTTTTTCTTTTTCTGTTTGTTTTGAACTATGATAACAAACTGTTTATGTGTGATGCATTGAGAACTTGGCTCTATTAATCAAATTTGTTCTAACCAAGATTTGAACTGTCCATATTTTCTTTGATTCAATTTTTAATTATCATAGATTCATATAAAAGCATGCAAGAAAATATCCTGGCTTCTTGCTATTCAGTGACCTCCGTATTTATAGCTCTTTTCTTTTACATGGAGGATCTTGTAATATTCATTTAGAGACTTTTTATGAACTTTATTTTCTGCTTGCACTATTGTGCAAGCTAAAATTGTTATTGTGTGTGCTTTAATTTTCATCATACAATTTTAGACTCTGTTGTGTATACTTATTGCTAATGGATGTTTCTATGTGATTTTAGATTTTAAAAAATAATAGTGATGGATCTAAGAATGGGTCCTTGCTGCAAATTATGAATCGCACCCTTACTATATTCGGTTCTAGGCTTCTTAGGCATTGGGTACGAAGTGCTTCTAGTTTTGATATACCACCATTGAATGTTGAATTATTGATTCTTTCAGCTAAAGAAAATCCTTTATCTAATTGTTCTTATTCATGAAATAGGTATCTCATCCATTATGGGATCAGACCATGATTTCTGCTTGTCTTCATGCTGTATCTGAAATTGCAGAATCCATGAAATCGGTATCAAAATATTTATTTTACATTATTCGCTTTTGTTCTCATTTAAATTTGCTTTTTTATTTAAACTTTGATCTTGTGCCTGTTTACTTATGATATGATTAAAGTTAGTTCAGAAAATGGATATTAGTAGAAGCTTGTGATACAGACTATAAATTTATTAATGATTATAGCAATATCCCCAAGAATTTATTATTATTTCTTTAGGGTGGAACTTTTAAAGTTCATTTTCTAGATAATTAAGAGCATGTATATATTTGGCATTTTGGCTTAATTTAGAACTAGTAATGGAGATTTACTTTTTTTGAAAAATCTGGTTATTATTAGTTGTAAATTCTGATGATATTAACTCGAACTTTGCTTCCTTTCCAATCAGTGTAGCAAATATTGGAGCTTTATTTGTTTTGTTGAGCTGAACCATTTCAAGAATGTTCCTGATTTGGAGTTTAGTTTCCAGCAAGACTCTGAGTCAAAGCTAATTAAAAGGCTTTGACTACTAATATACATCAACAGTTAATTAAAAAGCAATGATGGTTATGAAATCACTTGTAAATGCATCCCTGGTTAACAAGAAGGTTCTCTCTCTCTCTCAAACACACACACACTCTACTTTCTCTCTCTAAATATTGTTTTATTTATGAATGTGCATATATATTATGTGAGGGTTAGTCTTTTTTTATATACATATTAAACTTGTTTAGTGAAAAGAGAAATGGGAAAAATTCTTCATTAATATGAGAAGATGGGTTATTTCTTGATGAATGGAGGGAACTCAAGAAGTGGTTTTCTTTTCAGTGGAGGGAATGAGATTGAAGGAGATGGAAGCCAACTTGACATGGGAATGCTCGACTTCAACAGGGTCAAGGCTTCGGTGGGCAAAGGAAGGGACTTGTCACAAACAAAATATGTGACTGATCTTTTGTCCATTCATTCCCACAGCTAAATATGATACAGTATTAAAATTTATATAATCAAGACTTCGATCGTTGTTGATTTTGTGTCGAATCTCAAATTTGGATAATTATTATTCATAATTGAGATGGTTTTGTAGTCATATATATCTATCATGGCAGTGGGCTTGAACAATAGTATTTCTATTTTATTTGTAATTCATTAATTCCAGAATTGTGTTCTTTATTTAAATATGATTTCATGGTTGGTGCTGATTGTTGCAATCACACTATGTTTTGTTGCTCTGTTCCTTCAAAGAACAACTCCAACAACATGTTTGTGTCCATGCAATGGAAGCAATAATGGCTTGCTGGGAGATTGAGCAATCCTTAAAAAATCTAACAGGTGCAATGATTGTGTTCTTTTTTTCATTTTTTATTTTAAATAATAATAATAATAATAATAATAATAATAAATCAAGTTGTGAAATGAAAATTAATTAAAATTAACATGATTTTCTTTCAGGAAAAAGTTGGGCGTGAAAATAAGCACTTTAGAAGCAAATAATTAAGACAAAAGAAGGATTGGAGTGAGGACAGAGATTATTATGACAAAGTGCACCAAAAGCTATGATGGAAATTTTATGTATTAAGAGCTACATGTTAAGACATTTATAATTAAAAAATTATATTATGTTAGATACTTTATTTGTATAGGGGTTATTACTTTTGATTTTTAATACTAAAAATAATATATTATATGTAATACATTGTTTATAAGTTATATAATATTTTCTTTATGAGTATTGATTTTTTGTTACTGAAAAAGTTTAGTAAAAAAATTATTTGTTTAATTCGATAAAAATGACAGTTAAAGTTTGTCTTTGTAAATGATAAAAAGTCACTTTTATCCGGTAAAAAGGGCGGTTTGTAACTGTCATTTTAAACAACATAAAATGCCATTTTAATTCGATAAAAATGGCTGTTTCAAATGCCATTTTAACCAACTAAAAATGCCATTTTAAGCAACCAAAACGCTGCTTTGTCAGGGTAAAAACGGCGGTTCGTAAACACCATTTTAACCAACCAAAAATGCTATTTTTGTCCTGGAAATAACGGCGATTTGAACCGCCATTTTAACTAACCAAAAATGCTATTTTATTTGAAAATAATGATAGTTTGAACCGCCGTTTTAACCT
The DNA here is from genome assembly GCF_003086295.3 of Arachis hypogaea. Classification (NCBI taxonomy): domain Eukaryota; kingdom Viridiplantae; phylum Streptophyta; class Magnoliopsida; order Fabales; family Fabaceae; genus Arachis; species Arachis hypogaea. The sequence goes on along the minus strand of NC_092050.1, from coordinate 91,984,037 downwards.
ATCCAAAAACTGCCGTTTTAACCCAAGAAATTGTGGCGGTTTTCTGAAAACCGTCGCAATAACCAGAATAGCGCCCAGAATTACGTCGTTTTTTAAAACCGCCATTTTTGGTAATAATGGCGGTTAAAACTGCCGTAAATACCCAAAAACTGCCATTTTAACCAATTTTTTTTGTAGTGGAAGTGATTCTTATTTTGAGAAATTCTTTTTTTTTTCTTTTCCTTCAAACTAAAATGTATACAAGAGAATCAATGCATATGGTTTAAACATTTAATGCATGAGTATGTACCCAATTCCCATGATCTTTAACAAAAATACAAAAACACACGTTTACTTCAACTAATGTTTCCAAACTTTTCCACACTTATATGATGCACACTCTCACTAGCCTAAGCTAATCAAAGATCTAAATAAAGGACATTTATTATTTTTTGCTTTAAGGCTAGTAATGTACTAAATTTAAGAACAATAGGGGATTGAAATAGGCTCAAAGTTAGTTAACAAAGGAAGAAAAAAGGGTAGGCTATTTGGGACAATTGAGCTAAATGAAATTATGGCCTTAATTATATAAATACATATATACATCAAAAAATGGACATAAAAAATCAAACAAATCAAAGATTACAATCATAAAAAGAGAATAACACACACAAGAATGAAAACAGTGGTTAATATGATGTAACCACACAATTAGGCTTAAAACTCACATGCTTATGTGTTCTTAGCTCAAAAACATGTTCCACAATATATTTCAAGCAAGTTTCAATGAAACAAATATCAACTCAAATCAATTAGGATATCAATGCCCTATTAAGAATGTTTTTCTTGGAAAATTTCATTATTTTAACTAAGCTTATTGTACATGTTTATAAGAAATGCAATAACTAAGAAGAATGCAATTAGATCTCAAAATATATACAAACCAAGAAAGAAAATGCAACTAAGAATTCAAAAAGAATGTGAAAGTGTTTGGGATTAGAACTTTTCACCTAAGATTGCCGATCGGTGACGATCTCTCCACACTTAAAAGTTTACACCGTCCACGGTGCATCCAAAGATGAGCAAGGGGATAAGGCGACTTCACGAGTTGCCACCTTCAGTTGGTGGGTCAACCGGCTGCTGCATGTTCTTTCTCTCGCTTCCTTTGTTGCTTATGGTGAATCATCCATGAAAAATAGAAAATAACACCGTAAGATGAGTAAATGCAAAAACAAGGAAGCATAGATTGTTGGAGTGAGGCAAGAATCACTAAAATGAAGTGAGTGAATACGTTTGTGACATGAAGGAAACAAGTGTGTGAATTCTTAGTTGCACAGTTTAGAACATACACTAGCATAGAAAGCTATGTCACAATTACACAAAAGAAACATCCACTTCACTCATTATAGTGTGCTTAAAATACTTCAAAAGAGACTTGTAGGTTAAGATAAACAAACAAGTACTCAAGGAACATAAAAGCAATCAAGCAACAATCAAGAAATTGTGAAAGGATGATAGAGAAAAGTTTGTTTGCAACACCTAAATGACATGAAGTGGAAAACATGGCAAGCATAATCCACAAAGCTTAAAAAGCTCAAAAAATGTCACTAGAATAAGCTTATGATCCAATTTCACAATTCCTTAATTTTAATGCATCAACTAGGTGACTTAAATAAAAATCAATCATAGCAAGCATCACCTAACAAAAAATGCATCAACTAAGAACAAATTACCTAACGACAGATAATGAAATCAAATTACATGGTGGCTAGCTACAACAGGCAATTTAGAAATCCAACAAGATTCATGAAGGCAATGTCATAAGTACTTGGTATGTGCAAATATTCAACATTCAAAACACAATATCAAGTAACAAAGTATTACCTCAATGAAGATATCTAACAATATTTAGCAACAACAATATCAATAATCCAACACTTATCACAAAAGATCTAACCCATGCTAATAACCTAATCTACTAAAATAAAAAATTAAACTAACTAACTAACTAAATACTAACTAACTAAGTAACTAACTAACTAAAGAGGAGCATAGTGGGTGGTGAATGATAGTGGTGGATGGTGGTTGGAGGAGGGAAAGAAGAGAGGGGAAGAAAAAAAGAGAAGAAATAGAGAGAAGAGAAGAAAAGAAGTTAGGTAGTGTGAGAAGAGGGTTGTGCGTACGCACATATGGTGTAAAATGTGGTTGTGCAAACGCATAAGAGTGTGCGAGCACTCCCGGCAAAAGGTGAAAATAGGTTAGTGCGTACGCACACTAAGTTTTTTTTTTTTTTGGGAAAAGGATCATATGTGCGTTCACACATAAACGTGCGTACGCACAAAAAGGGTAAAAAAGGCTGGGGTGTGAACGCACAAGTGTGTACGAGAACTCCAAACAGGGGCTGTGCAAAGGAGTGTGCATACGCACAGATGGGTGCGTGCGCACAAGGTGCAGAAATTGGGGTAGGTGTGCGTACGCACAGGGGTGTGTGCACGCACATGCTCTGTTTTTCCAAAAAAAAATTTAGAGCTCTAAGGCACCAATACTTGATCCAAACAAAGGGTTTTAACCCCAAACCGCCCAGAATTTTACAAATACGTGATCCGTACTAAAATTCAATCTAACTAAGCTTGAAATTAAACTAGACCTAAGCTATCTACAAGAAACAAAATGCAATGAATTAAAACTATATACAAAGAGAGGGTTAAGAGGATGTTACCATGGTGGCGTGTCTCCCACCTAGCACTTTTATTTATTGTTCTTAAGTTGGACAATTGAATGAAGCTTTTGCTATGGTGGCTTGTGCTTAAATCCTTCCTTGAATCCCCACCAATGTTTGCATCTCCAATAGCCTCCGGGATCCCAAATATTGCGCACCCGATCTTCTTGTTGATCCATGTGATTCCATTTGTGTGGCAAGCATTCAAAGTTCTCACTCAAGCATCCAAACATTCTCCGAGATCCATCCAATTGGGAATTACACCAACCATTAAAGCAAAATTTTAAAGATTCAACTTCTATGAAGCTAGGATTATGTTTCCAACCACTACCTAATTTTCCTTTATTTCCCAATCCACAAAGATTCCTAAGTTCACTATCATTTTCAATCAAACCATATTCAAGTGGGATAATGAAGCTCAAGGTTAAGGATGTTACCTACTTAAATGAAGGAGGTGATAGTGCTTCTTGTATGATCTCCACCTCTTGACAAGCAACTTGTTTCCTTGTTCAAGTTCTTCAAATTCTTTAACCACTTTTTCTAGTTCCTTGATCCCAACCTCCTCCTCTTGCAACTCATGCTTTAATTCCTCTTCTTTTCCTTGTGGTTCCAAGCTCTCCTCCACTCCACATGCTTCAATTGGGGTTGGTTCTTCACTTTCATTCATGGAGGTGCTTGAATTGCTGGAAGAGTGTAGTGAAGCTAAGTGAGATAGAACTCTGGCTAAGGTAGCCATGATGTTGTCTTGCCTCTTTTGGTACTCTTCTTGCTCTTCAAGGAAGAATTAGAATGTTTTCTCCATTGAAGGTTGTGGGGGAAAAGGAGGTTCATCATGTGGGAGAAGGTCCTCATATGTTGAAGGTGGTCGACATTGATGAGAGTATTGAGGTGGTGTGGGGTATTGGTGTTAGAATTGTGGTGGTTCTAAATATGGTTCATAATGTTGTTCATGATGCACATAAGGTTGATGGTATGGTGGGTATAGGTTAGGCTCATGTGGAGGTGCTTGGTAATAGTGTGATGTGGCTTGTGAGTAAGGTTGATCATAATGTTGAGGGTTTGGGTTATATTGGTGTGCATCAAGAGGTGGATAATAGCTATAAGAATATGGAGGAGGTTCTTGCTAAGAGGGTTGCCTAGAAGCATATGGCTCATTGATAAACCATTATTTTATGGTTTATATTGTGTTTAATTGTGTGGTTTTATCAAATCTTTACCCACTTATTCATATATTAGCATGTATTTACAATTCCTTCCCAAATTACTCCATGGTTGAAAACTTGCTTCCTAGAGACTTTTAACTACGTATTTTAATTCTCCTTTATTCCACTCGATGCCGTGACCCCTGTGTTAAGTATTTCAGGCTTTATAGGGCATGAATGACTTGGAAATTGGAGAGGAGGCTTGCAAAAATGGAAGGAACACAAGAAATTAAGGGGATGACCAGCGAGAAGTGTCGCGGACGCATGGCTCACGCGACCGCGCAAAATGGAAAAATTGTAGTGACGCACTCGCATGCCTGACGCGAACGCATGGATTGGAAACTGCACGAATAACGCGATCGCGTGACGTGCGCGATTTGCAGAATTTGCAGAATTCACTGGGGCGATTTTGGGCCATGTTTTGACCCAGTTTTTGGCCCAGAGAAGCAGATTAGAGCCAGGGAACATGCAGAGATGAGGAGACATTCATTCTGCATGATTTTTAGTTTTTAGATCTGACTTTACTCCTCCTCTAGGTTTTCTCTCTACACATTCATAGTTCTTAGGATTTTGTTTTTATCGCTTTTTGGATTGGGATATTGAGAAGAGTTATTACCTCCGCCAAGACTTCATCATTCTAGTTTGTTTTCCTTACTTGTCACTTACTCTTTCATATCCTTAATTTGTTCAGAATTACTATTGGATTATTTTTAGAATTTATTAATACAAGAACTATTTTTATTTTTAATTGGTCTTTTTTATTGTTATTTATTATGTCTTCCATTATTTCCCTTTCTTATTTTGTGAAGTTTACATTCATAATGAACGAGTAGTTCCATAACTTGATTGGGAGTTGATTGAAAGGAGAACCTTGAGTTGGAATGCTCAAGAGTAAAATTGTAATTGGGTTTATTGTTGGATCGCCCTCTAGTCACTGACACTAATCCTTCCCAAGGGAGAGGATTAGAAATTGTGAATAGAAATAGACTTCTAACTTGCTTGACTTTCCTCTACCTTGTAAAGGATAACTAAGCAGAACAACCTTCAATTATCAATTAATCTTGGGAGAACTCCAACAAGGATAGACTTTCTGACTAATCTACTCCCGGTCAAGATTTTTATTTAAATTACATAAATTTTCTCTAATTAATTTCCTGTTTATCAAACTCAAAACCATTTTTGAAAACATCTGATTAGTAAAATAGCACATCTTTCTGCAACTCGTTGGGAGACGACTTGGGATTCATACTCCCAGTATTTTAATTCTAATTTTGTGATAACCCTTCTAAACTGATAAGCGGATTTTTTGTTGGTTAAGAACTGTACTTGCAACGTTTCTCTTACATCAATTTCTTAATCCGCCAATTTCTGCCACGTCAATTTTTAGCGCCGTTGCTGGGGAGTTGCAATAGAGTGCTAAGCTATTGATTGGAATTTATTTACTTGCATTTTATTTTATTTTTCTACTATGAGCTGCATGTTTCTTTCATTAAATGATGCGTTCACTTCCTGATCCAAGCTTGCCAATATTTGATCCTAAGATTGAAATAACTATTTCACGTATAAGGCAAGCTCGGCGTCGGTTAGTCCTCTCCGAGGGCGAATCTGAAACGTCACTTGAGGAAGAAACGAGCTCCATTTCTACTGATTCGGTTGATTTACGTGCAGGTGACATGGCAGCACCTAGGAGAGTTACTATCCAGGAAGCTGGAGCCCCTGATTTTACACTGCAACCGTATCAAGCGCATCACCCAGCGGTGGCTGTAGATTTTGAACTCAAGACTGAACTACTCAACTTGATGCCTAAGTTTCATGGCTTACCTGCTCAAGAGCCTATCAAGCACCTTAGGAATTTCCAGGCAGCCTGTTCTACTGTCAGGCGTGATGGTGCAGATGAAACTTCTATTTTGTTAAAAGCATTCCCATTATCTCTTGAGGGAAAGGTGAGAGAGTGGTACTACACTCAACCCGCAGCAACTATTTCTAACTGGGATACGCTTAGAAGAGAATTTTTGGAAAAATTCTTTCCAGCTGAAGTTACTGATAAACTGAGGAAAGACATTTCCATGATTGTTCAGGACGAATCCGAGACTCTCTACGAATACTGGGAGCGCTTCAACAATCTTCTGGAAGCATGTCCCTACCATATGATTGACAAGATAGTGTTGCTCGGCTACGTCACACAGGGCATGAGGCCTCAAGATAAGACCACATTGGAAAGTGCTTGCAATGGGTCTATGAAAAAGCACAAGACCACTGATGAGGCATGGCAATTGATCAGCGACTTAGCTGAATCTACTCGGAATCATAGGCAGAAACAAAGCCGGTCAAAAGCTGTTGCAGAGGTATCTTCTAGCAAAGAGACTACTGCTCTGACACAGAGTATATGTGAAATGACCAACTTACTGAGGTAGATGCAGTTGAGTCAACAACAAGCTCAGCAAGCTCAGCCCTCTCCACCACAGCAAAGCCAACAGTTAGTCCCACAAAGAGTATGTGGAATCTGTGCTGATTATAGTCATTATACTGATGAATGTCCGCAGCTCCAGCAGGAAGACAACACTGTGGCAGCCACTCATAACTTTTATGACCGCCCCAATCAAGGATACAATCAAGGTGGCAGCTACAACTATGGATGGTAGGACAATTGCAACCAAGGTTGGAGAGATAATTCTAATCAGGGCTGGAGGGATAACAATAACAGAGGAGGCAGAGACAATCAAGGAAATCAGAGGTGGAATAATAATAACAACAGGTAGCAGAACCAGAACCAGCCTTACAGAGCACCTCACCTGAGGCAATCCCAAGGACCACAGCACAATCAACAACAAGTTCGTTAGATCACTTATTCTAATTCCTCTCCGAATGACGAGATATTTCAATCCATTGCGCAAGGACAAAGGAACATGGAAAGTTCACTTAACGGTCTAACATCCGCTATACAAGCTCTCATCTCTCAGATGGGATCATCCAATACTTCAAACACTCAACATGCAAGCCCTAGTGGAATTCCTTCTCAACCCTTACCCAATCAAAAGGGTGGCATCAATGCCATCACCCTAAGGTCCGAAACCACACTGCAAGAGAGGAATCAGGAGGAGCCAAACCCACCAGAACACGCCCCAGCTGAAGAGGTGGTGGAAGTAGAAGATGCTGAAGAGGAAGAGGACATACAAGACATGGTTGAAGAAGAAGAAGCTCAACCACAAAAAGAAGCACCAAAGGATGCAGACGCTGCAGAAAATGCCCTCCCTATTCCATTTCCACAAATTGCAAGGAAGCCCAGAAAGCAAATGGAACTTGATCCCAAAATGGTAGAAATATTCAAAAAGGTTGAGGTAACTGTTCCCCTTTTTGATGTTATTCAGCAAGTACCTAAATACGCAAAGTTTCTAAAAGATTTATGTATACATAAAGACAAAATTAATGAATTAGAAACTATTCCTTTAGGTAGTTCTATATCTGCTTTAATAGGAGGTATACCTGAAAAGTGTAGTGATCCAGGTCCATGTATGGTTAATTGTACTATTGGAGGTGTGATATTTTCTGACTGCATGTGTGATTTAGGAGCGTGTGTTAGTATAATGCCTTTGTCTATATATGATACTTTGAGGCTCCCTCCCTTAAAAAGGTCGGCAGCTCATTTTGTGTTGGCAGATAAAAGCATTATTACAGTGATTGGAGTTGCTGAAGATGTATTAGTGAGCATTAAGGGGATCACATTTCCCATTGACTTCTATATCCTGGAAATGCCCCCTAATGACTCAGGAAGGCCATCGTCAATCCTGCTTGGAATACCATTCCTAAAGACTTCAAAGTTCAAGCTGGACGCATTTTCCGGAACTTATTCTTTTGAAATAGATGGCAGAATAGTAAAATTCAGTTTAAATAGAGCTATGAAGCACCCTCCGGATGATCATTCTATCTCCCAGTGTGACATCATAGATGAAACCGTGGCTGAAGTTCACCAGGAGGAATTAGAAGAGAAGTACATAGGACAAGGTCCAAGTGTAGGGACATTCTCAGAGGACAATGAGAGTACTTCACCATTATCACCAGCTCCAGATAATCCAAAGCCTGTCCATGAGCAGAAATTAGAAACAAAGCCCCTCCCTCCACACCTCAAGTATGCTTACCTTGAGGACGAGAAGAAGTTTCCAGTTATCATTGCAAGGGAACTCACTTTCCAACAAGAAGAACAGCTACTCAGTGTGTTGAGAAAACACAAGAAAGCAATTGGATAGAGCCTAGCGGATATAGTAGGCATCAACCCTCAAGTTTGTGAGCACAGAATATTCTTAGAAGAGGGAGCAAAGCCTGTCCGTCAACCTCAAAGAAGATTGAATCCCACCATCTTAGAAGTTGTCAAGAAAGAAGTGACCAGGCTACTTGAGGCAAATATTATTTACCCCATCTCAGATAGCGAATGGGTCATTCCAGTACAAGTGGTGCCCAAGAAGTCTGGAATCACAACAGTAAGAAATGAGCATGGAGAGCTTCTGACAACTAGAGTGCAGAATTCATGGAGAGTTTGCATTGACTATAGGCGTCTCAACTAAGCCACTCGCAAGGATCATTACCCCTTGCCATTCATTGATCAGATGCTTGATCGCCTGTCAGGTAAATCCCATTATTGCTTTTTAGATGGTTATACATGCTATTTTCAAATTCATATAGCTCCTAAAGATCAGGAAAAGACTACTTTTACATGTCCTTTTGGAACTTTGCTTATAAGAGAATGCCCTTTAGCTTATGCAATGCACCAGCTACTTTCCAAAGGTGCATGATGAGTCTTTTCTCTGACCTTATTGAGAACTGTATGGAGGTTTTTATGGATGATTTTAGTGTTTATGGTGATTCATTTAGCCTTTGCTTAGATAGTTTACCTAGAGTGTTAGATAGATGTGTTAGTACGAACCTTGTATTGAATTTTGAAAAATGTCACTTTATGGTGAAACAAGGAATTGTACTAGGACATGTTGTGTCTAATACTGGCATTTCTGTAGATCCAGCAAAGGTGGATGTTATTTCTAGTTTACCTTACCCCTCCTCTGTGAGGGAAGTCCGTTCATTCCTTGGCCATGCAGGTTTTTACCGGAGATTCATTAAGGACTTCAGTAAGGTAGGACTACCCTTATCCAGACTACTGCAGAAAGATATTGAGTTCGAGTTCAGTGAGGATTGCAAACAAGCATTTGATAAGCTGAAGACCGCCTTGACTCAAGCTCCAATTGTGAGAGGACCAGACTGGAGCCAGCCATTTGAAATTATGTACGACGCCTCCAACCATGCAGTAGGAACGACGCTGGCTCAGCGTGAAGGTAAGGATCCTTTTGTAATTGCTTATGCGTCTAAGACTTTAGACGCTGCTCAGTCTAATTACACTACCACTGAGAAAGAGCTTCTTGCTATTGTTTTTGCTCTGGATAAATTCCGAGCCTATTTATTTGGTACTAAAGTAGTAGTGTACTCAGACCACGCAGCTCTAAAGTATTTATTAGCTAAAAAGGAGTCCAAACCAAGGCTTATACGTTGGATACTGCTACTACAGGAATTTGATTTAGAAATTAAGGATAGGAGTGGTAACCAGAATCTAGTGGCAGACCACTTGAGTCGCCTTGAGCACATTAGGGATGACTCCACTCCTATAGATGATAATTTCCCATTTGATAACCTGCAAGCAGTATCTGAAGTAGTCCCTTGGTATGCACCTGTAGCTAATTATCTAGTTAGCCGCACTTTTCCTCCAAACTTTACTAAGCATCAAGGAGACAAGCTGAAAAGCGAGTCCAAATATTATATATGGGATGACCCATATTTATGGAGATGTGGCACTGACCAGGTAATTAGACGGTGTGTACCTCAATCAGAATTCCAGTCCATTTTAGAGGCCTGCCACTCATCTGAGAGTGGAAGACATTTTGGCTCTCAAAGAACAGCTAGAAAAATTTTAGACTGTGGATTCTGGTGGCCTACTCTTTTTAAAGACGCTGCTAAATTTTGTTAATCTTGTTCCCCATGCCAAAGGTTTGGTAATATATCCAAGAGGGATGAGATGCCTCAACAGATTATGCTTTTCTGTGAAATTTTTTATGTTTGGGGCATTGACTTCATGGGTCCATTTCCAAATTCTAATGGTTATTTTTATATATTGTTAGCTGTAGATTACATTTCTAAATGGGTGGAAGCAATTCCTACTCGCACTGATGACGCTAACACTATTATTTCCTTTGTTAGAAACCATATTATTTGTCGCTTTGGATCACCACGAGCAATCGTGAGCGATCAAGGCACCCATTTTTGTAACAGGAGACTAACAGGAATACTGAAGAAACATTGGATAATTCATAAAGTGGCAACAGCCTACCATCCCCAGACAAATGGGCAAGCCGAGGTGTCAAACAGAGAAATAAAGCGTATATTGCAGAAGATAGTCAAACCTCATAGAAGAGACTGGAGCACCAGGCTACAAGATGCACTATGGGCATACAGAACAACATACAAGACATCCATTGGGATGAGTCCCTTCCGCTTAGTTTATGGAAAGGCCTGTCACCTCCCAGTTGAGGTAGAGCACAAAGCCTTTTGGGCAGTAAAGGAGTGCAACATGGGATTTGAAAAAGCCAGAGCTGAAAGGAAGTTGCAACTGCAAGAATTAGAAAGCCTTCGCCTAGAAGCTTATGAGAACTCAAGGCTGTACAAGGAAAATATGAAGGCTGTGCATGATAAGCACATCAAGAGGAGAGAGTTCCAACCTGGGGACTTAGTCCTCCTTTATAACTCTAGACTGAGGCTCATGCCAGGCAAGTTGAGATCAAGATGGGAATGTCCATATAGAGTAGAGAAGGCCGAGCTATACGGAGTTTTCCACCTGAGTCATCCTTCAAGCTCTGAATTCATCAAAGTTAATGGACATCGCTTAAAGCTATATCATGGTGAGAAGGTGACGAAAAACAAGGAGCTAGAGATCTTCCTCTTGGAGGATCCGCCAACAGCAGAAGACTGAGCTAGTAGAGCGTCCAACTTAAGGACGTTAAAGCAAAGTGCTAGGTGGGAGACAACCCACCATGGTATGATCGTTCCTTTCTTTTATTTCTTTATTTCCTTTCTCAATAACTCTTCTCAGTACTAGTGCCTATAGTTTGCATCTGCATTTGCATATTGCATATATAAAAACAAAAAAAAACCATGCAACGCGACAGCGTCACTGACGCGCCCGCGTCACAGGTGCGTAACAAAGAAAAAGAAATCGAACAAAAAGTCACGCGAGAGCATGGCTGGAGGCGTGCCTTTGGCACAATTTGACCCACGCGACCGCGTCGTCGACGCGTCCGCGTCGTCGACGCGTCCGCGTCGTCGACGCGTCCGCGTCGTGAGGAAAACAATGCCTCCCACGCGTCCGTGTCAAGCACGCGAACGTGTGCCCTGAAAATCGACGTAAGAAAGGGTGTATGGCAGAATGTTACGTTGGACTGGGGCTAGAATGGCGCTAGACGCACAGGCCCTACCACGCGAATGCGTGCCCCACGCGTCTGTGTCGTCTTCCAATCTTGGCCATTCACACGATCGTGTCCACCACGCGAACGCATCACCCTGGAATTTGGCAACAATGAGTTTCGAACAGAGAGTTGTGCGAGCGTGAGGCTGCCCTCGCGCCACTAGCACAGATCATGTCACGCGTCCGCGTGACCGACACATCCGCGTCGTTTCATCTAAGCGCCATTCGCGCGAACGCGTACCCCACACGTCCGCGTCGCTTGCGCCGCACAACATATCCATATCTGCCAAAATATCTTATCTTTCTCTTCATCAAATCCTGCTTTTTCTTCTCCCTCCTTATTTCTTTCCCACTCTTTTTCTCTTCCTTCTTCCTTCTTTCTCACTCTCTACTTCCTCTCTCTCACCACCATTATCAAGGTTTTTTTTTCCTTTCTTTTTTTCCCTCTTTACTTTTCTATTCTTCTTCTTGTTTTTATGTTTTCTTTTTCTTTTCTTTTTTTCTTTTTACTTTCATTATCCATGTTTTCTTTTTCTTTCTTTTTCTTTTAATTGGTGTTGGAAATTTATTTAGGTCATTATTATTTCTTATGATTTGCTTGTGGATTGTTACGGAAATTGTTTGACAATTATATATTAATTTTTAAGGGTTGCTTGCATGTTCCATCTAATACTTTCAATAGCTTATTTCCCATGCATGCTATGTGTTTGTGAAAATGCCCGTATGGCATTGTGCACTATTTTTAAGATTTTTTTATTCTTCTACTCTAAATGCTTGCTTTTCACAAAATCCTTTTTATATTATCTTATTTAAATATAATTGTTATTACAAACAGGTTATTAGTTTGAAAGGCTTGGTAATCTAACTTGGATATTGAATGCTTGATCTATGCTACTCATGCCTTTGCCGGCATGCCAATAAACACCTTGCATTTAATTGTCATCATATGCACTTGCTACATTTCCATTGATGATTTTTCACATGTAGTCATGACCATGTGTTAACATCATTCATCTTTAATGTGCATTGATTACCACCTTTCCCGTTCTCTTCCTTGCTCTATCCCTTGAAGTTTTAACATCCTTACTCTTCCCCTTTCAGGATGGCCACCAAGAAAGGAAAAGAGAAAGCTACTCCCAAATCAACAGCAAGAAGAGGAACAAAAAGAGCATTAGTGGAAGAGCCATCTTCAACTGTTGTTAAGCCCTCAACAAAAAGAATTAAGAGAATTATAAAGGTTGATGAAAAAGAGAAAGCCTTCCCAGCAAAGGACACTGCGCGATTTACTAACCGCTACTGTGAGTAGATATTCCCCATACTGGCAAAAAGGAGTTACAACAACGAATACCTTCTTATCCTTCCAATCCGTATTGCTGAATTTGTTGAGCCGCGAATTGAGCGACGAAAATGGGGATTCCTACAGAGACAGCCACGGTAGGTTAATCTTTCCTGGGTAGTCGAGTTCTACTCTAATCTCCACCTGCCAACCCTACAATCTGTCTATGTCCGTCAGAAGCAAGTTTCCCTTACAGAAGAGGCCATTCACCGAGCTTTAGATCTTCCCCCTACTTTAGAAGGACTGGACGAATTTCAAGAGGCCGCACTCAAGCGCCAGACGTACCAATTTGACTGGGACGCCGTTCTCAGAGTTATCGCACAACCTGGCAGCAGATGGATCTACGGATACCATCGTTCCCGACCTAAGGGAATATCGGCTTCTGCACTTACCTTGGAGGCTCGCGTATGGGCGTAGATCATGTCCCATTATGTCTTTCCGAGCACCCACGAGTCCTCCTTCACTGCAGACATGGCTGTTTTACTCTGGTGTATCCTTACAGACCAGCACCTAAACTTACCAAGACACATCCGGAATGCAATGGGACACGTACAAATTACGGGCAACTTACCTTTTCCCGCCTTGGTTTCAGATCTCGTCTCAGCAGCCGGAGTCTCCTACAGAGCTGGGGACACCAAAGCCATGCTTCCACGGGATGATCAATATGTCCCTAACGGGAAATATATCAGACCTCCAGCAGCCACTATAAGCCAACCTACTGAACCGGCTGGAGACATTCCTCCTTCAACACCACATGCACCTACAACAAACCAACTGCTTCATCAGATACTTAAAAGGTTGGATTGGCAGGAACACAAAGCAAAGCTAAGAGAGCGCCGTAACAAGCACCGATTCACATACCTCAAGGAGCTACTTATGGGAAACTACAAAGACCCAGACACCCCGGACTCCACTTCCTTTACCAGCACAGGGAGCCATGACAGTCTCGATTGTGGAGATACTGCTACCAGCCCACCTTTGTTCCTGACAGATGGCACCGAGGATGGTGCAAAACCTTAAGTGTGGGGAGGTCGGTCAGTACTTGACTTCCGGAGGTAATTTCTCTTCCTTAACCCCAATAAAATAGGATATTTAGTTAGTTTTTCTTTTGTAGAATAGGATAAATTGCATAGTATTAGGTTAGTTGCATGCATGTTCTACTTGATTGAAAAGATAATAAGTTTCTTCTAAGACCCTATTTTTGTTAGAACAAAATTTCACTAATTTTAATCAAAACTTTTATGTTAATTTTGCTTGAAGTTGCATTTGGAACATAGTTTAAAAGGTTAAGAACACACAACCCGTAAGATTTGAGCTTAGTTACATGGTTACCTTATTTAACCATAAATATTTTATTTTTGTGTGTTTACTTCTCTATGATTGTAATCTATATTTTGTTTCATCCTATATGTCCAATGTTTAATATATTTATATGCTTGCATATGATTGAGGCCATTATTTGTTTAGCTCACTTATCCCAATTAAGCCTACCCCTTAAGTTATCTTTGTTAGCCACTTTGAACCTTTAAATCCCATTTGTTCTGTATTTTACCACATCAGTAGCCTTAAGCGGAAAAATAATTATATATCCCAATTGAATCTTTGGTTAGCTTGAGATAGAATTGTGTGTTAATTGAGTATGGGAAGATTGTGGGAACAAAAGATAATAAGGGAATGTGTCATGATAATATAATGGGAATTTGGGTACCTACTCATGTGAAACTATAAAAATTAAAAATCCATGTGCATTGATAAGCTGTGTTTATTTTCATGTCCAAAAAAAAAACATTCAATAAATAAATAAGGGGACAAAATTACCCCAATGCTAAGTTAAAATTCAAAGATCAATGCATATATGATAAAATTAAAATAAAGTTGATACATGAGTATGGAATGTGAAAAGGAAATTTTGGGTAGCTAGGTATGAAATTTAAAATTATATAGAATATATATATGTGTTAGGTGAAAGCTTAGGTTAATTAAAGATTCAATTTATAAGCTTACTTAGCCATATATGTACCCTTACCCTTACCTTGGCCCCATTACAACCTTGAAAAGACCTCATGATGTTTGCATTGGTACGTTAAATGTTGTTGATTGGTTAGGTGTAGAACAAATTTTAGAAAGCATGATTAGAGAGGAGTAGAGTGATCACCCTATACACTTGAGAAACTAGAGTGTACATACATCATCAGTGAGGGTTCAATGCTTAAATTCTATGTTCCCTGCTTTCATGAGCTACCTTCTTACATTTTTATCTGTTCTTACTGTATAAGAATTAAATTAGTGGAATTTGATTTGTGATTGTCTTGAAGAGCTTATTTACTTTTAACCAAGTGGACAAGAATCATATAGTTGCATTCATATGTATAGGTTGCATTGCATTGCATGAGTTTTACATGTTCCTACTCATTTATCTTATCTCCTTCAACTAAGCATGAGGACATGCTAATGTTTAAGTATGGGGAGGTTGATAAACCATTATTTTATGGTTTATATTGTGTTTAATTGTGTGGTTTTATCAAATCTTTACCCACTTATTCATATGATTAGCATGTATTTACAATTCCTTCCCAAATTACTCCATGGTTGAAAACTTGCTTTCTAGAGACTTTTAACTACGTATTTTAATTCTCCTTTATTCCACTCGATGCCGTGACCCCTGTGTTAAGTGTTTCAGGCTTTATAGGGCATGAATGACTTGGAAATTGGAGAGGAGGCTTGCAAAAATGGAAGGAACACAAGAAATTAAGGGGATGACCAGCGAGAAGCGACGCGGACGCATGACTCACGCGATCGCGTGAAATGGAAAAATCGTAGTGACGCGCTCGCGTGCCTGACGCGAACGCATGGATTGGAAACTGCACGAGTGACGCGATCGCGTGACGTGCGCGATCTGCAGAATTTGTAGAATTCGCTGAGGGCGATTTTGGGCCATGTTTTGACCCAGTTTTCGGTCCAGAGAAGCAGATTAGAGCCAGGGAACATGCAGAGACGAGGAGACATTCATTTCGCATGATTTTTAGTTTTTAGATCTGACTTTACTCCTCCTCTGGGTTTTCTCTCTACACATTCATAGTTCTTAGGATTTTGTTTTTATCGCTTTTTGGCTTGGGATATTGAGAAGAGTTATTACCTCCGCCAAGACTTCATCATTCTAGTTTGTTTTCCTTACTTATCACTTACTCTTTCATATCCTTAATTTGTTAAGAATTACTATTGGATTATTTTTAGAATTTATTAATACAAGAACTATTTTTATTTTTAATTGGTCTTTTTTATTGTTATTTATCATGTCTTCCTTTATTTCCCTTTCTTATTTTGTGAAGTTTACATTCATAATGAGCGAGTAATTCCATAACTTGATTGGGAGTTGATTGAAAGGAGAACCTTGAGTTGGAATGCTCAAGAGTAAATTTGTAATTGGGTTTATTGTTGGATCACCCTCTAGTCACTGACACTAATCCTTCCCAAGGGAGAGGATTAGAACTTGTGAATAGAAATAGACTTTCAACTTGCTTGACTTTCCTCTACCTGGTAAAGGATAACTAAGCAGAACAACCTTCAATTATCAATTAATCTTGGGAGAACTCCAACAAGGATAGACTTTCCGACTAATCTACTCCCGGTCAAGATTTTTATTTAAATTACATAAATTCTCTTATTTAATTTCCTGTTTATCAAACTCAAAACCATTTTTGAAAACATCTGATTAATAAAATAGCACATCTTTCTACAACTCGTTGGTAGACGACCTGGGATTCATACTCCCAGTATTTTAATTCTAATTTTGTGACAACCCTTCTAAACTGATAAGCGGATTTTTGTTGGTTAAGAACTGTACTTGCAACATTTCTCTTACATCAATTTCTTAATCCGCCAATTTCCACCACGTCACTCATCACTCAATTGATCCCACAATTCATGATGCATTCCATCATTTAGGTTCTCACTTCCTACAACATCATAACAACTAAACTCCAAGCCAAAGGGGTGAGATTTCATAGAGAAAAGAGGTATAAAAACAAAAGCTAATAAGAGAAACTAGAACAAACTCCTAACAACTAACAAAAGCAAGCAACTAATCAACCAAAAATAAGCTATTCACAATATTCACATATGCACAATAGCTAACAATAAGCACACATTGCAACTCCCCGGCAACGACACCAAAAACTTGATGAAGGAATTTGTGCTGGTTTAGAATTTCACTCTAGAAAAGAGAACTTCTTCATTGATAGCATAGTCTAAACCGGCAATGGAATCCCAACATCAAAGTTTAAAAGAAGATGTCACAATTCAACACAAAATAACCGGGAGTTTTAAGTCTGGGATCGTTCTCCATAGGAATTGCAATGAAATGCTCAATTATTGGCTATGAGGGAATGGGTGTTGATGGCAAGAGGCAAGAAATGTAAATGAAAAAAATAAAATAAAATAAAAAGAAGAAAAAGAAAAAAAACAATAAAAATGGGACAAAATGTCCCAAAATTTGAGAAATAAAAATGCATATGCGATGTGAATTGAAAAGAATGCATGAGTGTGTGAAAAAGTGAATTATGGGTAGCTAGGTATTGTACTAGAATTGTATAGGTTTTTATATGTGTTTGGTGAGAGCTTAGGCTAATCAAAGATTCAAATTTCAAGCTCATTTGACCATATGCATCCTTACCTTTACCTTATCCCCATTATAACCATGAAAAGTCCTCATGATACTTATATGCATACATTGAATAATTGTCGATTGTTAGATGAAAAACAAATCTTGGAAAGCATGGGTAGGAGATAATTGAGTGAATCAACCCTAAACACTTGAGCGATTAGAGTGTATACACATCCGATGAGGGGTTCAATTGCTCAATTCTATGCTTCCACCTATTATTATTGCTTATCTTACAAGTTTGTAAATTCTTTTGTAGAACTCAATTCAATTGTGGATTTGACTTGGTTATGATTGCTTTAGCCCTTATGTTCATACATGATTCTTGGAAATTGATTTATTTTGACCAAGTAGTTGCATGTAGTTAGGTAATTTGCATATAGGTAGTTTACTTTGAATAAATGTAATATCCCATTCTTGTTTCTTTCTTGAGTATAGCATGAGAACATGCTATTGTTTAAGTGTGGGGATGTGATAAATTTACATTTTATGGTATTTATTTGCTCTAATTTGGTGGATTTCATCAACTTTTCTTGCATTTATTCATTGAAATAGTATAGTTTCATGATTTCTTCCTAAATTGTGCTTGAAAGTAAAAACATGCTTTTTAGGCCATTTAATTGCTAAATTTTATTCACTTTAATTCTATTTGATGCCTTGATGTATTTGTTGAGTGATTTCATGCTTACAAGGCTATTATGGATTGAAGAAGTGAGGAAAAAGCATGCAAAAGTGGGGAAATCATGAAGACATGGAGTTTGGAGCTTTTCAGCAAGTGTGCGTACGCACAATGAAGTGCGTGTACGCACAGGTGGAAGTTCGTGCAGTCATGCGTACGCACAGGTGCCAGCACATGACCTCATTTAATGCAAAATGCTGGCAGCAATTTTTGGGCTTTCAGAACCCAATCCAACTCATTTTCTGAGCTATTTCAACCCTAATTCAAGAGGAAACAAAGGGGGAGAGCAATTAGGTTTTAGTTTTAGACATGTTCTAGGTCATTTCTAGAGAGAGAAGCTCTCTCTTCTCTCTAGAATTATGTTAGATTTAGTTAAATTTCTCTTAGATTGATGCTTTAATTCTTGTTTTGATTTAGTTTCTTTACTATTTCTTGTTCTAGCATCTTGCTTCTTTTAGTTTCATTTGTTATTTTTTTTATTTAGTTATTTTATTGTTAATGAACTCTTATTAATTTGAATTTCTATTAATGTAATTTAATATTTCTTTGTTTATTGTTATTTAATTGAGTTGTTATTATTATTTTCTTATATTTGGTAGCTTTAGATTTTATTATTGTTGCAATTTAATGTGATTTTATCTTCATGCACACCAAGTATTTGATAAAATACTTGGCTTAGTTTTAGTGTAGTTTTTCCCCACTCTTGACTAGGAATTGAGGACTTTGGTGACCTTGAGTCATTGATGTCTATTCTTGATTGATATATTAGGGTAGTTAATTGATTTGGTTTCCACTAACTCTATTCTTTCACTAAGCTAATTAGTGAGTAGACTAGGACTTGTGGATTGAGATCAATTATGCCTATTTGACTTATTCTCGATGTTAGGATTGACTAAGAAGAATTAACTCTTCATAATCATCATATACTTATGGTCAATGGCTAGGATAGATACCTTGACTCTCAATCTTTGCCAAGAGGTTCCTTAGCATTTGAATTTCCATTCCTTTTGATTAATTGCTTGAGTGTAGTTGTTTTTGATATTTAGTTATTGTTTGCTTATTTAATTTCTTGTCATTTCCATTTCTTGCCTCTTGCCATCAACCCCCATTCCTTCATAGCCAATAATTGAGCATTTCATTGCAATTCCTAGGAAGAACGACCGGGGACTTAAAACTCCCAGTTATTTTGTGTTGAATTGTGACATCTTATTTTAAACTTTGATGTTGGGATTCCATTGCCGGTTTAGAATATGCTATCAATGAAGAAGTTCTCTTTTCTAAAGTGAAATTCTAAACCGGCAAAAATCCCCTTCATCATCCCACATCCCAAAACTTCATATCATCATCACCACCATACAACTTATCTTCAAACATCAAAATTACATACAATTAAACATACACCCAAACATTCAATCCTATCTTAAGGTCAACTAGCCTAAGGTTCACGAAACATTACATATTACATAAAGAAAACCGAAACCATACCTTGACTGATTCCCAAAATGCACCAAACACCAAAACGAAACCACCAAGCTCGATCCAAAGCCTCAAACCAACTCCAACAAACACCAAAATTCAATCTAACATCATAAAACATACCAACATCAAACCTAAGGTTCACAAAATAACTAAAGACAAGGGTTTAGTGAAATCTTACCTTACCCACGAGATTAGGGACAAAACCCAACAATATTTTAATGCTAGATCACCCCTAAACAACTAAACTCACAAAACTTACTCAAAAACCAAACCTAAAAATGCAGAATTATTATGGCTGGAAAATGGAGCTTGAATTTCAATTTCTTTCCAACAAAGCTTAGCTAGAAACGAAGAGCTTGATAAGAGTTTCGCGTGGCCGCAAACGGCTCGTCAATCGGAGCACTGTAACTCAAGTTATGGTTACCGGAAGGTGGTTGTGAATAGTGACCAAACCCTCACCTCTCCTCTCTTCTCAATCAGCGCCCCTTTCTTTGTTTTAGGGCAAAAATAAGCTTAAAGCTCATTAAACATACATATATATGTTGGGCCTTGGACCCAGTTTAGGTCCGGTCTAACCCGTTAGCATTTTAGGTCCGTTTGGCCCACTTTGGGCCAAAACCTTTAAGATTAGTGCCCGATTTTTTATTCTAATTTTTTTTTTCTTTTTTCAAAATAATAAATTTAATTTTCAAAATCTCATTTTCCAAAATACGCGGTACCGGACAGACTAGTACCGGCTTAACCATCGGTACGCATTTTTATAAAAAATTTTCGAAAAAAATACATTTTTCAATTCAAAAAAAATCATTGAAATCACATTTCACCTTTATATTTTAAAAAGAACATTTCTACATTTTCAAACCGACTCCGGGCAGTTAAAAATTATTATTTTATTAAAACGGTTATACGTGAAAATTCCGGTTCTTACAACTGGCGCGAAGCTCCTCTAGCGATGGCTGTTCGTTGGCGGATTGGCGGTGAGCTGGCGGTGAGGGCGACGGTGAAACAGCGAGGCGACGAGGAATGCTCCCCGCGTTCGGCATCTCTCTCTTTCTCCTGAACTCTACGCGTCTCTCCCTCTTCCCTTCGTCGGCGACGCGACGGCCTTGACAACCCGGTGGTGGTGTGCGACGGTGGCGGTGTGACGGCCGCTCCCTCTCCTTCCTTGGCTTAATCGTCTTCTCCTCTGATGTCTCTCAGATCTCGCTCTCTTTTTCATTTATTTGGGTATGTGCATTGCAGCTGAGAGGAAAAAAAGGTGAAATGGCGGTGGGTGAGGTGGTGAGGCGGTGCTGATGTGATAAGGAAGTGAGGGTGAGTGTTAGGTTAGGGTTAGTGTCAATTAGGGTTTAATTTAGGAATTAGAGTTTTGTGTATGAAATTGGAGATTTTGGGTAGTTTAGTAATTTTAATAAAATTAAAGGGTAATAGAGTAATTGAAAACTAATTTTGAATCCAATAATATTATCTATAAAATTATCATTTAATCATCAATTTACAAATTATTTTAAACTCAATACTGCAATTCAATATTTGGAGATAATCAAATTAATTTTCTTTAAATTATAAAATAGAGCTAAAAATCTAATTATTCAAATTAAAGCATATAAAATCCTTATTATCATTCAATTATTAAAACTTTAAATCATAACTAAGAAATTGCTTAATTTATATATAAAATCTCTTAAAAATATAATCTTAATTAAATATAATAAATTATAAATAAATTTTATTTAATTTTTAAAAATCGGGGATCTTACACTCTTTTCCATTTGCTTTCCCCTTCTCCTCATCACATCGACAGCGGCAGCTCCCTTCGAAGCAGTGATGACGACGACTTCATGGCGACAAGACGCGACGGTGATGGCAACAAGCCCTAATAGTGGCGGTCGAAACATCAGCGGCAACAGAGTACCCCTTCATCTCTCCTCCATCGCGTTCTCTTTCTCTCGCGTGCGACAATTTCGATGTCTCTCTCCTCTGACTCTTCTCCTCTCGGCGATGGCGACTATAGCAGTAGCGACAAGGCATGACAGCGGAGCCTTGGCCGGCATTAACCTTCACCTCTTTTTCCTCTCTTCTTCTCTCTGCGTGTGTGTTTATACGTGAGGGGTGTGTGAGTGTTGTGTGCGGCACTGAGAGTGAGGAGAGTGAGGTGTGGGTGAGTGTGTCTTAGAGTTAGAATTTTGATTTGGGAATTAGGATTAGGATTCGGATAGTATAAAAATTTTAATTAAATTAGAGGATAGAGTAGTAATTAAAAATTAAATATAATTCAACATAATTATTTTTGAAAATACTATTTATTTATAAACTTATCAATTAGTTTTGAGTAGCTAATCTAATTTAAAAATTAGAGATAATCTAATAAAAAAATTTTAGTTCGTAAAATTAAAGCATTAAACCCCAAATTCTAATTATTCAAATTAAACTAACAAATTTTCATTATTTTTTAATAACTAAAATTTTAAATTTTAAATAAAAAAAACCTAATTATCATAAAAATTACATAAATTCTAATTAATATTAAACTCAATGTCTCATATATAACTTTAATTTAATTACTTTTTGTAAATAATTTTTTAAAAAAAATCATAAATAAATATAATAAATCATAAATAATTTATTATTTAATTTTCAAACATTCAGAGTCTTATACAAAATAGCTGAGTTAAGTGGCAAAATTAAACTCTAGCAATTTTGAAACACAAACGTAATGACATTTTACCACGAGAAAGTACAGAAAATTATTTTTTAGTTAGTTAATTTTAGTTCATTTTTTTATTTTTAAAATTCTCATTTTTAAAAGATTTAAAATTTATAACTTAAAATTTAGGATTAATAACTTATAATTTTAGAATTTAAAAATTAAGTTTAACAAAATAATTATAATTTTAATTAGAAAAAACAACTCCAGATTGAATAGAATATTAACAATCCTAATAGAGCATGAAAAATATCCATATAGGAGGAGACGATTACAAAATATACATTCTCAATTTAATATTCGATACAACATATTTTTTGGTCACATATTCAATACAATATAATATATGAGAATTTTAACATTATTTTATTTAAATAAAGACTAACGTTTGAGTAAATAATAGGAGAAAAAACTGAATATGGTTACAAAATCTAACATATACTTAAATGATAGCATAAAAAACTTTTACAAGGTATATTTCAAATTAAATCCATATATGTGTAACCATAATCTTTAGTCCATTGAACTAATATTGCACAACAGAATACAATTTTAGAGTTCACTAGCTCCTCATTCACTGTATAAGAAAGGGGAACAAAAGTTTAAACCCAAAAATTGTCTACGTTCTGTAAAAAAAAAAAAAAAAGAAGCAGCAACCACTAGCACTTGTCTACTTTACAACTTAAACATACAAACATATATTTAACCATCAACAAACCCATCATGAGGATTAAATAATCCACATGATTATTATGTATGATGGGTGAAATTTGGGAAGGTTTTATCAAATTCCACAAGGAAACATACATCCCTTATTGGAATATAAACATATAAAATGTAATTGTAAGTTTTATGTTTCATGAGAAGACCTGTTATTAAAGCCTATTGTTCTAGGCCATAAAATGTCTAACAATGTCACTTTTTGCTCCTTAGTATCATGAATCAAATTAGGTCATTTGATCTATTATACTTCCATCCATCCATGCAAGAATTCACTAGCATTTTGGGTTGATGTTCCTGCACCACCTACTGCATCATTTGTCACCGAAGAACCGTATCTATAGAGAGGAAGAAGAAGTTGACAAGTTATCAGCTACTTTGCAAAGCAAAATATTTGTTCTCTTAAAATAAAATTTACCCTATTTTCTATGCACTTACATAGTATTTATTTGAATAATAGAGAGATAAAGATAATAGAAATATCTAACATAGAAATACCTAAAGACAATAGCTGCAGAAATTCGTTTACCATAATTTCTATGCACTTATATAATGTTTGAATGGTATAAAAATAGAAAACGTAGAAATATCTAACACAAAATTATTAGAGATAATAGATACAGACAAAAATACAAAAGATAATTGATACAGAAATTCATTCGATTAAAATGATACACAAAGATAGAAATACAATTTTTGTGCCAAAAATAAAAAATTTTAATATCTTTTATATCTTTTAAAAGTGAAGATAGAAAATATTTACCTTAATTATTGTTTTAAAAACTAAATTGAACCGATAAATTCAGTTAGGTTAAATCAAGAACTAGTTCTTCGAGCTCAAGTAAAAAAATTGATGGTAAAAGAAAAAAAAATCAAACTCATTAAAGACAGATAAATCAATTAAATATTAATTAAATCTCTAAACTTTTAAATTTCTGACTTCAATTCAATAAGAGTTTCAATTTTCAAAATCTTAGTCTTTGTCTCTGTAAAAAAAAATTCAAATATCTCTTATGTTTGGTTTTAATGTTAACAAAAGTGGTTTTTCAAAGACGCGTGTCTATTCCAATTTCTCATTCCAAACAAAATACAAATACAATTATTTTTATCTATCTCTATCTATATTATCTTAGTGCCTCAAATTTCCTATCACATTTATAATGTATATTTGATTGAAATGTTAAGATTTCAATGGATAAATTCAAAATGCTCGAAAAATTTCCATCCTATTTACATCACAAATCAAAACACACCCTTAGAGATAAAAAGAACATTACCCAATTTGTAATGTGCTATTGCATTGTGTTGTCTCATAGTATCCCTCTGATTGCTGAGGGTGTCGGCTGTAGGGAGCATTTTGCTCCCTAGCTTCCCATGTTGGTTGAATCGCCATATTAATTTCCTCCAACTGCATCCATTAAACATGAAAGGTTTTCAGATAAGTCAAGTAATCAATCAAATGGGGTAGCAGAAAATCATGAAATCAGAATACATTGAAATCCCAAAATTAAGATCATCTTTATGTTGTATCAGCTAAGTTTCAGTTTTCCAACTTTTGAAGCAAAATAACAAGAAAATGGTTTTTGTGTTATTTCTTTTCTCCTCCTCTCACCAAGCAGAAAAGGTTCTCTCAGATTATTGTGGTCGCACCTTAAATAATGCAATTGTTATATTGTATTCTTGCCCTAATTAAAGATAATAATATTTCATAAGCAAAAAGGACTAAGGTTGTAACTAACTGTGGCCTTACAACAACTTTTTGTTGTTTAAACGATATATATATATGAGAATGAATATGAATATCTTCAGAAACAGCAATCCCATAATTAGCAACAGTGTAGATTACTTTTATTGACTATTTGTAACTTTGTTTGCTCTATAATCAACTGCAGACATAACATTTTTGTTTGAGAGCGAGTGTGTCAAATAAGCTAAGATCAAAGAGTGAAAGATAAGAGTTTAGTTGTTATAAAATAAGGATCAATAAACTATTCTTAAAAAATGAGTCGTCATTGAATTTATAATCTCTATTCTACATGAACTCCACTACTTTCATTCAAAGATTACTAAATTCTTACGTTTTCACTTATTCAACCTCTTCTTCATTTTAAGAAAAACATGATCCATATAACATACATGAACAACAGTAGTGTTTTGTCTTGATACCTTGCTCCGGAGGACATTATTTGTTTCCAACAGCATCTCTTCCTATGATCCATTAAAAACAGAGTTAGCCAGCCTCTACAAGTACATGTTTTATATTAATAAATTAATGCATTATGTGCACACCAAAAATCTATATAGAAATACATATTTGGTATCTAAAATTTTCTTTTACTATACTACTATATAAATTTGATGTTTTTTACCTAATATGCCATCTTTGTCGAAACTTACCAAAATCAAATATACTATTTGTACACAAAATCAGACAGTATATATCTAACATAACATTATTCTTTTAAAACTAATTACTCATATGTCACTCTTTCTATATTATTATAATTAATTATAATTAAAAATAAAACAGCAAATTAGTTGCCACCATAACAAAATGGTGGCATTTAGTTAATTAGATGCAAAATGGTGACGTTTTTATAATAAGTTTTGAATATTAGTAGAAAGATCCAAGTTTGATTTTTCATCTGTTGCATATTTGAGTTTTCTGTTATAGCAGATTTTAATTTATTTTTGTAATAATTGATTATTTAACTAAAAAATATATTAAAATTTTTTATAAAAATATATAAATGTATAATAAGTTATTTGATGATTGACTCCATCAAGTATTTTTTGATAATCACCTAAATAGATGATGCACAAAATACAAACAGAATTTTACCTTTCTTTGCAAATCCGAGAGTTGGTCGAGCAAAAGTTGTGTCTGTTGAAAAAGGAACAGTTAACCAACCAAATTTTCTTGGAATCATAAGGTAAATCATAAGTTTATGGATCAAGTACTTGAAACAATTATATACTATGAAGCACTGATACTATTGATACTGAACATATATAACGCAAAACACAAGTACAATAAATTTTTAAAATGATAAAACAATATGGAATACACATTCATATTTTCCAAATTCATAAATTATTCAAGGAATTATATATATTAAGATACTAATAGTTGTTACCACTAATATTCAAAAAACCAATGTTATTGAATTGGTACCAGGTAACATACATAGCTTTATCAGTGAATTTATGTAAACATGGTTTGATGCGTACTAGTTTGAGCATTCCATTTCATATATAGTTCTTTTTGTATAGTAGAACATCATAATTAACTTGCGAAATTGGGTCAATACAAATAGTGATCGTCTGCCATTTGTAACCAAGACTTAGAGGAAAAAATCAAATCTACAAATTAAACAAAAAGCACTAGATGAAGAGGATGGGCGGATTCTGATTGATAAGAATATATGAATTATAGAATTTCTGAGTGTAGAATGCATGGATTCTAGCTTTGTTTCTCCTTTTTATAAGGAAAAAAAAAATTAATTAAGAACATAGCTCCAAATATTTGACTAGGAGTGTTTATAGTACAGTTTACTAAAATGAAACTCGAGATTTTTTTCAACATAAGAAAAATCATTCAAATTTTAAAAAATATGACATTTAATATTAGGTTATAAAAATGTGATAAATTTAAATTTTCAGGTTCTTTCCATAATTTAAAATATAATAGAATTTAAGAGATATAGTGTAACGTTTTTCACAAACAATAAATAAACACATACACTCTTGATATAGTTGTTTCACTTAAAAAAAATTATTAATTAAATATTAGTATTAAAAGTAAATAAAGTTAGATCTAGCAATATGTAAATGTAGAGTTTAAATATTATTATTTTTCTTTTTCATTATATTGTCTACTAGAGATGTATCATCTTTTAAACAATTTTATGTAAATATAGAAGAGGGTATTTGTAGCATCTAACTTCATACCTAATTCTATTTACTTTTAACGCCTACTAGTATTTACTTAATAATATCTTTTTAAATGAAACACTACATTATGCATAGACACGGACCCAATAAGAAACTAGAGGGGGCACTTGCCCCACAACACATCTTGAAAAAAAAATTATAATTATAATTATCTTGTTAAATTTGATTTTTGATATAAAAACTGAAAATAAATAAATAAATTAACTCAATAAAAAATAATAAATAGTTATAGTTAACTTTTAATGCTGTTAATAATCAAACTGAAATTTAATTTTTAAATATAACAAAAATTATTAGTGTTTATTTTAAAATTAATTAAGATAAAAATGCATACTATCTATATATTAATATATCAACATTCTTTATTAAAATAATTTGGTCTAGGCGGGTAATTGTTTTAGTTAAAAAAAATATTTATACTATAAATATTATAATAAATAAAATTTTGCAGATGAATAAAAAATAATAAATAGTTAAATAACTATTTAAAAATATATAAAAAATAAAAATATTTAATTTTAAAAAATTAATTATAAATTATTTTTTATTATTCTAGATTAATATATTTTTATCAAATAATTAATTTATTAAAAATTTAAATTTAATTATATATATGCATGTTTGTGTATATAATTTTAATTTATTTTTGATAAATATAAATAGTTTTAATTTAAAATTATAAATAATTATACTAAAATTTTATTTTTATACACTTTATTATTAAATTTTTCTGAATCTGCCGTTAATTATGCATGCCATGTTCTTTGTTAGATTGAGAGAATTAGAATACTAAAAGATGCATGTCAGGATCTTTGACATTATCTTGGCACAATTTTCAAACATCACATTTTTGTAACACTTTTAAAAATTTTTATTGTTGTAATTCATTTTTTATTTTTCTTTATTTAGGTGAATTACCCAAATAAAACTATACTAAATCATTTTAAATAATCTAAAAATGGCACAAAACCACTATTTTACAATGTAAATATTTAACTTTAAAATTAGTTTTAATTTAAAATTACTAGCTAGTTTTAATTTTAAAAATAAATTTAACTCGTTTAATTCAAAAATTAATATATCAAAAAATTAAATAATTTTAATAAGTATATACAAACAACTTGTTTTAAAATCAGGTTTTGTTTAGTGTAAAACTGGACCAAACTACAAATTTAATCTTTAATAAATTAATTTTTAAATTTAAAAAAGAACTACGGTAATATTTTTTGACAAATAACATATTATACTCTCCTAAGATAGTTTAAGATTAGTCTACTATAAATTATCAGTAAGACAATAATCATATTAAGTGTACACTAAAATTAATAATTAAAATTAGATATTAATATAAAATACACATAAAAATATAAAACACACATTAAAAATATATTAAATTACATATATTTATATATAAATACATAAAGAGATACAGAATTTTGTGTTATTGTATTCTATTTGGTAATAAACTAGAACAAATTATAAAAATTAAAGTTATTTTCATTTTTTTTATTCAAAAAATTTGAGATGAAAAATATAATAATAAAAAATATAATTATGAAAAATTAACAAAAATAATAAAAGAAAAAATAAAAAATAAGTTGTGTTTCTTATTAATGTTTTTGTGTCCTTTTTGTTAGAATGAAAATAAAATACATTAATTTAGTGTCTTTAGACACATTATTTCTGTCTATATCTCTTATATCAAATACAATTTTGTGTATCTATGTTCCTGTCTTAATGTCCTAATAACTGCTATAAGTTACTGCTAATTTAACGCATAGAAGGAACTTAAGAACTTCTTATGATGAATTCCCTATTCAGTTTCTGACTTCATCTATTTCAAGCATATATAATAATATCCACGCAAGCAAGAGAGAAGACTCAGATACTAAATTTGCATACCTTGTTAGACCTAATTTGCTTCAATGAAGAGTCCAGCTGACGCTCAAGCCGTTCAAGCTCGTTAACATCTAAGTTATCCAATTCTTCCCCAAGGAGATTTCTACTTACATGAAATTAAAATATAATTTATTTTTTCACGTAAAAAGAAAAAAAAAAGTCAAATGTCTGCTTTAGCTTGATAATACCTTTGAGTCTTCTGTAGTGCCTCAACTTTTGATTTCAGCTTGAGATACTCTTGATAGCGCCTCTACTCAACAATATATGGACAAGTATGTTAGAATTTTCTCTTGACTTGGATAGCTTGTATTTATGGTTATAGAAATGTTATTTGTAACACACAAAGTGTACATTACTACCTACTTATGTTTTTTGTTCTCTGGAGTGAGATTCGAATTTACCATCTCTAATTACAAAAAAATTATACTATTTAAATTATAATTTGTTCGACATTTACTATCTACTTTTGAATACAAGCTAATAAGAATGTATATAGTATTAAATAAATACTACTATTTTATTAAAAAAAAAGTTATACAACATTAATTAAATTTTTAACTAATATTCTTATCAAATTAATCAGATGAAAAAGAAGGAGTATATATATACCCACATAAAAAACAGAAGAACAAAACTTAACAAAGATAGTTTTGTAAAATTAGTTTAATTTATCTGAAATCAAGATAATCATTCCCTTAATCCATACTTCTATAACGGACACTTATTTGAAACTAAAAATAATAATTATGAAATGGGTGCAAACACAAAAATGTTATATAAACTACTAATTTTGACAATTATACATCACAGCTCACAACTATATAAAATAAAGAGTATATATCCATTTTGGTCCTCAAAGAATTTCAAACAAGACATTTTAGTCTCCAACTAAAATTAATTACTCGATTGGTCCCTAACAATTAATTTCGTCATTCACTTAGGTCTTTGACTCCGTCAACTCTAACGGAAGACAAAATGGTCCATGACAACTCTAACAAGAGACAAAATGATCTCTGACCCTTTTATTCGAAAACGACACTGTTCTTTCCCAATTTTCATCATATCTCGCATAACCCTAACATTCATACTCTCCTTCTTCACCTTCACAGTCTTCTTTTCCATCTTTTCCTTCCTCCTCTTTACCTCCAAAATTAAGTCATGGTGTAATTGTCACACATGTCGCACCTACCTCAACACGTCATGGACCACACACTTCCTAAATCTTTGTGACTGGTACATCCGCCTCCTCTGCACTTCATCCACCAAAAGCATCCACTTCCACGTCTTTGATAACATCACCTCCAATCCCGACAACGTCCACAACATCCTCAAGACCAAGTTCCACGACTATTCCAAGGGCACGTCTTTCTCCACTCTCCAGCAAGCAATATAGATTGTTGGACATTAGGACATCATGAGAAGATTCTCCTTCGACATCATATGCAAATTCTCATTTGAAATAGACACCGAGTGCTTCATTCCTTCTCTTTCAAAGTCTTAACAAATGACTTGTTGTCTGGATTCATGGGATCCATCGAAGACAACAACTAGTTGAGAGACATAGGCATTAGTTTCCTGAGTATAAATTGGTTGAGAACAAGTTGAGAATTTTTTTTTTCAGATAATTACATCTCCACCCAATTCCAAACAAAGTGGGTGTAGTTCCAAAAAATAGTAACAAAAATAGAGCAATAACTACAAAGAAAACATAAAAACTAGCATAAAACAGCAAACAGGGAGCAAAAGAATATAATGATTTTAGCTCCTCCAAAGACACTTTAAGATGAAACCGATCAGTTATACAACATCAAATCATGATCATTCTCCTTCCAACTTTTACTCTACAAAATTATTGGCCTTTTTCATAGATCAGTAAATCATGCATCAAAGATCAACTTCATATGTCTTCATATTCACCTTAGACTTGATATTTGCACTCATAAGTACATCAATTACTCCTATATTATCGATCTTGACACCATCGATTTGTGCATTCTACAACTTCCTCCTTTAACTTCTCTAATACCAACACTCTATTATTAAAGACAATGTTATTTCTACATCTCCATGTGCACCATATTACAAAAAAAAATAACACCATCCACACTTCCTTCATATCTTTTCTTATCTTTCTATCCATCCACACCTCAAAGCATTCTTTGGTGGTTCCTGGCCAAACCCAAATTACACTCCAATCCACCAAGATTGATCCCCACAACTTTCATATACGATCACATGAAAAAACAAGTGATGTACCGTCTCTAATCTATCCTTACATAAGACACAAAAGGATTCCGCTTCTGGTACAATCTTAAACTTACATAATCTATCTCTTGTATTCAATCTTTCTAAAATTACAAACCACATCAGCAACTCAACCCGTGGAGGATTTTTTTTCTTGTGAACATTAAATTTATAGAGTGTGCATTGTATAGTTTGAAGTTACAGTATTAGACTGTTAGTGTTATGTGAGATATGATGGAAATTGGGAGAGAACAGTGTCGTTTCCGAACAGAGGAGATCAGGGACCATTTTGTCTCCTGTTAGAGTTATCAGGGACTATTTTATCCTCCGTTAGAATTAACGGAGTAAAGGACCTAAGTGACTGACGGAGTTAATTGTTAGAAACCAATCAAATAATTAATTTTAGTTAAAAACTAAAGTGTCCAGTTTAAAATTCTTTGAGGATCAAAATGGGTATATACTCTAAAATAAATAAATATGTGTAATTTTAACTTTATTATCTAAGACTCATTATATACATCTCTCTTATTCTCTATAGGTATCCTATCCTGTATATGTAGTTGTTAAAAGTTAGTTGTTTATGTAGCATTTTGAAAATATAAATGGGACTACACGAGACAAAATGTAACAGTAAAATCAGAGTGACTGAGTAACTATTTTTTAATTTGTCATAGTAGTTTTTGACACTTGATTAAGTAGAAAAATAAACTAATCATTCAACCCGGCGATTGAGTGAGTAACTATTCATAGTAATGATTCATACCAAGGTTCTCAATTAAGGAGTATCCATAAACCTTGTGAGAAGTTATGATTCACCAAGCTTAATCTATCCATGTAGTAGCTGATTTTTGTACTTAAAAAGTATAAATTGAAGGGAAAACAAGTACACCTGTGTCTCCACAGCAGGTTGGTGATTTACTTCCAAGGCTCCATAACTGCATTTCTGGTACCGTTCAAGTGTCTTCGCCATGCTGATCATAACCAATAATAGTACAGTAACTATGTAAGTATAATATATATATATATATAATAAACGCAACAAAAACACAAAGTCAAATTAACTATGACTTCTCACACTGAATGAGATCAAATACTTACATGAATCAAATAATATATTATATTTTTGTTTTATCATAAATTAATCATATTCACAATTAGGTAGTTAGTATTTCAATCAGTTTTAAAACTTTCATTTTGGATGTTTAAAACCATAAAACTATCCTCCATGTAATCTATTTTATCTTTTTGATGCACTTATTTCTAGTTGTAAATTTTGGTACTTCCTTTCTTATTTTTATTTTTTTCAAATAAATAATAATACCCATAAAATTGCTCCTCTACATTGAGCATCTAACTTAAGGAAAATGATCTTCTCCAGTTTTTTAACAAATGATAGAATACAATGTGATCTCTCACTTTTGATTTTATGAGTGAGATCAGGAATAAATAAGAGAGAGAGCAATCAATGGTTAGATTGAACGTAACAATTGATAGAATACAGTGTGATCTCTCACCTTTGATTTTATGAGTGGGACCAAAAATAAATAAGAGAGAGAAAGCAATGAATGGTTAGATTGAACACTAAATACCATCCAATTTTTTTCACTGGAGAGGATCCACTCCCCTAACTTAATTGAATTCTCCTATTTATATGTCCTTTTAATTCTCACTAATTAATATTGGACAAAGGAATTGATAAGAAACTAAAACCTTGTAACTTGTGGTAGACTCCAACTTTTACATCTAAATTAGAATTTTTGTGTGAAGTAAACATGCATTTCAAATATATACTCTATTATACAAAAACTCTGTATTTTCATGACTTGTGTCCATATCTCTGACTTTTCATTTAATTACCTTAATTATATTCTTCTACCGAAACTGTATCATTTACCAAAAGCATGCATCATGGTACAAGGACTTGAGGAACGGATCCACATATCACATATGGCTGTATGGGGCAATTGCCCCCATTGAATTTTAGAGAAAAAAATAATAAGCATGTGTATATATATTGTTCTCACTTTAATAATGTGTTTGTCCTCATACAAATTTTATTTCAAATATATTTTGTCGTATATAAAAAATCAGTCATGTATATAAAATATATATTAAAATATTTATTTATTAAAAATAAATTGTGACTTTTGTAATTAATATTTGGTGTGCAAATTAAATAGTATTTTATTTATTTATGTGTGAAAAATTTTATATTATTAAATATCACCACAAAATATTATTCTGTTATATAAATTTAGTCTATTGAGATTATAATAATAATAATAATAATAATAATAATAATAATAATAATAATTAGCTAATTATTCAAAGTAAAACCTAAATTTTCAAAATACAAATAAGACTAGTAGTTAGTATTTAATATCTTTTTTTTAAATTTAATTGATATGATATATATTTAAGAGAAAAAAAATTTTAAATGATCCTTGACAATTATCTTGAAAGACAATAAGGTTTTCAACAAAAAAAATTTTCTTTCCGGCCCTTTGATCTTTATTTTTGTGAGACTAATTGGCTCCTTTATCAATATTTTTTTCTGTATTAAAGGAATAAACCTATGTGGCATGTTAAACTGTTGATTTATTCGTTAAGAAACAACTAGGATTGATAATTTTTTTTTGTTGGGAGTCTTATTGTGTTTTGAGTAATTGTTAGGGTCATTTAGTTTTTCAAATATTTTTTTGTTATTTTTTAAATATATTGGTTAAATTTGTTGTATAAAACTGAGAAATACTAGTAATTCTTAAATTATTTTTACTTATAAAAATTAAATAGTAAATATATTAGTGATTAACATGCACATAAACATGTTCTAGAAAAAGATTATTAACATAGGGGCTAATTGGTCTTACAATATTAAAGAGCAAAGATTGAAACAGGTACTTTTTTTTAGTTGGGACCTAATGGTCCTGCCAAAAAATGATCAGGAGGACGAGATGAGCATTCACTCTATACAAAATGCTTGACAAGACACTAAATATTAATGATAAATATATTATGTAATGTTTCTAAAATATTGAAATAAAAAATACATTTAAATTAATATAATTTTTTGATGTGTTAATTAAATTATTAAAAATATAACTAATATATTTTAAATTTTGAATATCTAAATATACATGTTAATTTTTTAAAATTATTTTTATATATTATCTTTATTCTTACTACTAAAATTTTCTAGATTCGTATATTATTATTTTTATTATTGTCGTATATTTACTACTTGAATATGATCAATAAGCATATTTAAGACCAAGATGAAAAGATAAAGACTTGCCAATGAATTATAGATTAAATGGCATAGTATTTTCATAATCATTTAAGAGATTACGGATTCAAATTTTCCTAATTTCGGTCAAAATTGCCCTTTCCTTCTTGTATTCTCCCAAAACATTAATAGGTTAAGCCAAATCCAAACCCTGTTTGATAATAATACCTCTAAATTTTATTAGAACCTATACCTGGTTCATTCAGCACTTTTTTAGACCGAACCCAATTCATTAATAACACCAAAATTACTAAATTTAATTGGGTCAACACAATATCAAAGATATGCCTGTGGTTAATGGTTGAGGTGCCTCATGAGAAACTCAAGGATGCAATGAATTATAAACTTTAGGGTAATTGAAGAGATGCTATGCCCAAATCTAACAGCCAACAATGCCATCATCAAAGCAGTTAATTATGTATAATGCGGGTAATTTAGCTAAATATATAAGACTATTTAATCATGTCTTTTAACCAAGTTCATGTAAATAATATTATATGTTTCTTAGTGTATTTATATTTTTAATCTTAAACAATTGTTCTTAGCAGTCAACAAACAAACTAACAATACCAGAAGCGTATTTTATTAAATGGGATTGACTATATAAATTAATAATACTATTGACCTCTATGATGTATTAAGTCTATAATAAGAATATTTATACATAAATCTCCTAACTAATTTATGTATAACTTTTTTGGTTTTTTTTATTTTTATTTTTTGCCACCTATTTATTTGTCATTTAATCCATCCTTCTAATTGAATAAGTTGTTGATCTTCTTCCCACATATTCAAGCCGCTTGAAACAAAATTCTATCATCTTTTCAATAATAGACGCTACTTCAACTTTTTTTTCTTATACCTTCGTTCCCTATTTTGTTCATACGTGTGTGGTCGCTCATCTATTTTAACATTCTCATCTCTATCACATTAAATTTATGTTTATTCTCACCTTTTGCTATCTAACTCTTTGTTCTATATAACGTAATTGTCTAGTTGATCTAATGATAGTGCAACAAAATTTATTTTAAGTTCTAAAAGTATATTTTTTTATATATAAAACCAGACGCACTCTACCACTTAGACCAGGCTTTTTGTATACTACGTTATGTATCCTCCTTGATTTTTCTGGTATCCTATACGATATACCTAAAATACTTAAAAGACTTTAGTTATGGTAAGATGTTTTCTCCAATTTTACTTCTTTATTAGTTTTTTTCCTGTCTCGTACCGAATCTATATTTCATATATTCCATCTTACTACAGCTTATGCACAAACTAAAAGACTAACAAAGATCCTCATATGCATTTGTTCTTGCTTCGCTTACTATCACGTTTCTCTCCACTTAACCATCTTATATTTTTTTTTTTTTAGTATCGTGACACAAATACCACTCTTTAAAATATTTTCTCTTTATCTTTATATTTTCTTGTACACACTTAATGTTTGTGTTCCACCACTATACTCTTTGTCCCTTACTCCAATTCTTTTAGTATTACCAAAACTTTTTTTTTGTTACTTTTCTCATAACTTTTGTCATGTCACTCTACATGTCGTCCATATTTCTATATTCTTTCCACCATATTTTTTCTTTTACCTGTTTTTGAAAATTTATTTGTTTCTCACCTTTCATTTATCTTTATTACATTTTCAAATTTTCTTTTTGATATATTTTTTTTACCTTTCACTCAACGCAAAAATCTATGACGAGTACCTTATGTTGTGTTATCAAACTCTCTTACAAAATAATTTTATCATTAGTATAAAAATTTTTGTCCATTCTCCATAACAAAAGAAAATTTATTTGAAAGATTGTCTTACCACTCTTATAAATTATTATAAAGTGTTCTTATCTCTTCTTAAAAGACTTATTTGCAATAAAAATATAAAAAATTGAAGAAAAACTCAAAAAGTCTTAATCTCAGTTTTGTCAATCCCAAAATCATGGCCACTATGTATTTTTTTTCATATTCATTCACATCCTTTGACATGGCCGTTTAAATATCCACCTAAAAATTTCTTATCATCTAATGATGTGCCTTAGATCAAATTTTTTAGTTCCTCCTAAAAACAGTATTTTCTAAAACTATTTATAGTGCATATGTGCTAATTATATGAAAAGCACCCTCGATCCTTTTACCACAAATTTTATAGTGATAATCCAATTATCCATCCTTTCGACACATTTTTATTCTTTAGATTTTCTCTATATTAAAGCTAAAATCTGGAAGTACCCAACTCTCTCTCCATCCATCTCATTTGTTGCAAGCACATAATATTAATTCTTTTCTTGTCATGGAGTCAACATCTCCATAAATTTTTCTATGAGTGTGTCTACATTCCATGACCTAACCATAACTTTCTATTACCCATACTACCTTAATTAGGTATGAAAAATTGTATGGTTGGAGTATAAATACAAATATACGCCTTTTTTTTAATTTTGCAATTGTCTTTTTAAATTGTTCATGTATACTATTGATTCCAACTGTCACAGACCAACTGATTTTTTTTTTCAGTTTCATTTTAATATTTTTTATGTCTTTCTAAGAAAATAGAAGTAAAATATAATTTATATTTCCTTTTCTAGTTGTTAAAGCTAAAAAGAGAGTTTGTTCTTAAATCTTTAATGTACAACCTTTTCATACCATTACAAATATTTTAATTTTAATTATGTTTTGAAAAAAAATGTCACTCTTCATTTACTAATAGTATTGTGAAAATATTATCAACTTTACATTCAAACATCCAGCAACTTCTCTTTCAAATAACATAAATAATACTTCTACAATCTTATCAACATAATGGTTTATTTATGTAAATGAATAACAACAGCATGCCAACATCATTTGATTAATTGATCCATTAATCAGTACCACTTATTAGGAAAAATGCTTGGTTACTGTTGTAAAACAAGAAAATCTATAACAAGGTTTTTTGAAAATGCCTGGTTATTAGAAAAATGCTTGGTTACTCTTGTATTATGTTGAGATTTTCCTTTATTTCCAAGTATTATCTATGGAAGAAATTAATGAGAATGTAGACATTATTCTATGATAATAATACAGGACTGGAGGCTCATTTCTGAATCCATATCAGCAATCACCTAGCTGATCAATGTAGTCCTAAATATTAATGTAATTTCCATATAAAATAATTATGACCATAAGATAAAAGTCAACTGTACCTTCCAGAATACTAATTACACGCTACAATTTTTCTTGAAAATATGCAGTTAGAGACAATATGCACATTCTACGAGAAGTTTAGTTAGTATATATTGTTAGATATATTATTGTTTATATATCTTTATCTAACACATCAAATTTTTAAAAAAGATGTTTCATAATATGATGTTAAAATTTTTATGATAAAAGTGTATAGAATTTAATTATTATTACTTATATTTTTCTAAATAAAAAATAGAGTTCAGCTAATGTGAAAAATAGATTAGTGTATTCTCTATCCTTCATTATTAATTTCAAACCTAATTGCTGTCGCATAGAAAAAAAAAAAAAAAAAGGGACAACATGCATGTTCACTCTAACAAATGGGGTAGGTTCAAGTGAGATCAGTGGTGTTCTCTAGTTGTCTAGTTTACTGAAGTCAAATGTTGCTTCAATTTATGATTTTACTATACAAGGTGTTAACTACACTGGCAGCCACACACAACCGTCTTAAAAAATAAAAAAAAATATATAAAAAAAGTAGAAAAATTTTGAGTTTTACTTTTTTGACAATAAGAGTAGGGAGTTAACTCTAATTACCCTACAAGAGAGATTAATAGTCTTTTCCAGTAAGAGAAGAGGTGATGATATCCTTAAAACACTAAACAAATTACAAGGATAATGGTTCTGAAACGAAAAACAAAAAATAAAGAGAAATATTATATACATCATCTTTATTTACACTTCTCCTCTCTAGCACATCTTTTAGAAAATATAAAAGATTTAATTTGTGTTTTATGCCATAACAAAAATTGTAACAAAAAAATTGTATAACAAAAGTGGTAGAAATATTATTTTCTTAAAAAAACCAAATTATACATCTATCTCTCTCTGATGTGATTGGGTACTGCAAATCAAAATCATACCCACTAATAATCCGATGGTAAGTTGAAATTTCGAGGAAAAAATAGAAAAATAAAATAAATAGTAATCGAATAAATATATCGTTTGAAAATTTTTAAGAAAAAAAATCAAGTCTGTCCAAAAAAAATTTTGTGATAAATTTATAGATATTTAAGAAAAAAATTTAAATAATTAAAAAATTATAACAATAAATTTATAAATATGTAAAACTTCAATCATATTATTTGTATATAAAAGTCAATCCTTAGTCATACATTTCATTCCACACCGGTGATTTATAGGTTTGACAGTGTAATTCTTCAATAATTTATAAGGTGTTTTTTACAATGTCTAATTTTTGAATTATTTGATACAAAAATAAAAAATAAAAGATGGAGTCTATTATTACCGCTAGCTCACACCTTTTAGGCAATTAGACACCAATATTTTAAACATTATAGAATTTTTCGACTTATAAATATTTTTTTCATCTAAAAACTTTTACAAATTCGTCAAAAAAATTTGGACCAAAACTTATAAAATTACTACAAATTTTTTCAGAAACCTAAGATATCTTGTTATTGAAGAGATAACAAATTTCATGTTACCCTTTAATATTCAGAAACACATATGTCTGCATGCACATAAGTATCATTAATCCTGCAATTTTAAGGTTTTAATCAAAGGCAAAAAATTAAATTTGTCTCAGAGTTTTGTGTGTTAAATTTGCCCTCTGATCTCTTGTCTCTTTGTGAGATAGGCTTTAATAGCTGCTGCTACTACTACTACTACCAGTAAAGGCCTATACTTCACACATAGAATCAATGACTAAAAAAGCATAGTCTCTATTCTCTACTATCTAGCTCTACTGCTCTAAGCACTTTATCCCTCTTTGTGAGACACGTTTTGGGGCAAATCCATGGTGTTCAAGAACAATGCTGATGTTGTTTCACATCAATAAGGCAGAAGAATTTTCTTTCATCAGGATCTATATAGGTTATTTTGGTCATTAAAAAAATTAATTAAATCTCTTACTTTCAGAACTATTATTCGTGTAAATCCTTGGCCAAACTTGTATTTTTATATCTCCTAGTATAATATATATTAATATCAACTATTAAATATTACTGTACTGTAACGATTACTTGATGTAGTCATATTTTAATGGAGGCCACTCAGATAAAGATGCCTAAAACGTCTTTTTTTAAAGATGTTTCTATGTTGTGTTTTAATTGGTTTTTGTATAATTTATTCGGTGTTCTTTATCACATATTATTAAATTCCTCAAAAGATTTTCTTTCCAAAAACAATAAAAAATATTTAATTTGGACTAAAACAAAAAAGGTAATAGATTAACTATTAAATTTTTTTTAAAAGATTATTTACATAAAAAAATATATCACATTCATCAATATATATATATAACAAGCTTAAGCCTTTTAAAATTTTTATAAATAAAAAAATAATTAATTTATATTCGTACAATATATAAAATAATTACTATATTATTATTATATTATAGATTAAGATTCACTAATTTAAATTTTCTTTTTATTTTTAATATAAGCATTAGAAATAAATAAAATTTTTATAACTAAATGTAGTGTAACAAAATATATATAATATTAATTAGTTCTTAAAAAATTCTAAAAAAATAGTTTCTTTCATTTTAGTAAAATAACTATTTATTAAAATAGACAAATTAATTATTTTTTTTCATATACAGTTTTTTAAAGAAATAAAAGTAATTAATTAGGACATTGGTTAAGATAATTAAAGTCACTATTTCATTAAATTTTTAATTTAAAGACAAATTCTAGTTAATTTTTGTATAGAAATTTCGAATTTGAAAACATTGATAAAAATTATGTTGAAATTTGATTTATTTGATTCTCATTTAAATTAATCACTACATAAGTTAAAGTTCTGTTTTGAAATTATATTCGAGCTTTAATCTGATTTTTAAAGTTTCAATTTACTTAGTTTGATTTTTTAACTTAGGTATCCGTGACTCATATTAGGGTTTTAAGTGTTTAGTTGAAAAAAAAAATAAGGTAAAAAAAATTTCAATTGTCACATCAAATAGTCGCTAGAATGTATAATGTAGCAGTCGTTAGTCCATCTTAGCATGTCGTTAACAATTTTGTGAGACAGTGACAAAAATAAGATTAGGAACCAATGTGAGTCATAACTATTAAGTTGGGAGACTAAATTAAGTAAATCGAAATTTTTGAAATTAGATTGAAACATAGTTGTTAGAACCGAACCAGTGATCGAACCGGTCAAGCTACTGGTTCACTAGTTTATTGGTTCAACCGATAAATCACTAGTTGAACTGATAAAACCGATCTCACGTAAATATAAAATATAAAATAGTTAAAAACTTAAAATTAAAATTTGACATACATATCTTCACTAACATTTTATGAAGAATCAAGTCTCAACTTCTAAAAATAACTAATATAAAAAAACCATAAAATTTTAATACTACAATAGTATCTTATTTTGACACAATAAAAAAATAATTAATTCACAAAGCCTATCATCTAACTATAATATCAGTAGATTTTAACACTAACACCAAAACAAATAACTTAAATCACAATACTAGCAATAAAATAGATCAAGTAAATTAATAAATTTTTAGTGAAATTTATATTTATATTAATAATGGTATATAATTAAAATATAATTAATTTTAAAAATAGAAAAAATAAAAATTAAATTAAATTAGATATTTATGTATACTATATAATTAGTATTTGTCAAATACAATACTTAGAAGTGCAATGGCTAAGTGGCAAGTAGAGGTTGTTTTTGCTCCAAGGTTCTTTGTTCAAGACCTTGTGGAGACATTTTAAAAAATTTTTCAAACAGACCAGTTTGGTTAGACCGGTTTGCACCAATTTTTATCGGTTCACACCGATTTTATTCCTTAAACGGTCCAAGGAGTAAACCTAGTCTGGTTCCGATTCTAGTACGGTTCACTAGTTTTTCGGTCGAACCAGCCGATCCAGTTCGGTTTTTACAACTATGGATTGAAATATAAACATAATTTCAGAAACCAATAAGTATTATAAGATGATCAGATTGGATCGAATCGGATCCACACTCTAATCAGATAGAAGTAAATATGTTTAAAAAA
Source organism: Arachis hypogaea (assembly GCF_003086295.3). Lineage (NCBI taxonomy): Eukaryota > Viridiplantae > Streptophyta > Magnoliopsida > Fabales > Fabaceae > Arachis > Arachis hypogaea. Next base: position 91,942,459 of record NC_092050.1, on the reverse strand, counting down.
GTAAACAAAAAAAATTATTGACTTTTTTTATAAAAATAAAATTTTTTAATATTTTTTATTTTATGGATATATTTGATATCTGATCCAAACATAAAAAGTGCGAATATCGAATTTGATCTAATAAGTTTAGTGCGGATTGGATCGAAATTTCAGCCATATCCCACTATAAACACCCCTAGCAATAATAACTAAAAAATTATAATGATTGTATTTTTAACTAAGAGAAAGTGCAAAGAAAAAAAAGTACTAAATACAAGAACATTTAATTAAATATTAAAAAAAAATTTACTTTAAAACAGTTGGACTTTTTTTGCTTTTATATATATAATGTAATAATAATAATAATAATAATAATAATAATAATAATAATAATAATAATAATAATAATATGATAATTGTTTTATATATCACACAAATATAAACGTTTTTTTCTATAATCTTAAGAAAGGTTTTGTAAATCTCTAACCTTGTTATCGATTTTTGTAGTGTTAGCCCTCATATTATCAATTTGATTCATATATAATTCGGATGATAAATTATTTGGTGACGTACTTCCTTTTCTACTGTGATATACTTGTTTTTTATTATTATTATTATTATTATTATTATTATTATTATTATTATTATTATTATTATTATTATTATGTACATTAAAAAGTAACAGGCCAAATTATTGCCATAACATAATAGAAATATGGAAGTTTATCATTCTTCTCTAATGGAGAAAACAAAATTCTTTTCAATAGTTTATTTAACGTTTAGTAGAATAAAAATAAATTTTATTAGAATAAATTTTAGTACAAGTTTAATATTTTTATTCATCATAAAATATTTATAGAATTACTCGTAGATAAATTTTAGAAAAAAGAAAAAAATCATGATTTTTAATTTTATTTTAAATAAACTTTATTTTTAATTTTAAAATAAATTTTAATTTTATTTTTTAATAATATTAATTTTTTATCGAATATATTTATTTAATTATTTTTTAATCATATATAATTAAAAATAAACGGTGTTTTCATGGTTTAAAATAATTATATATGATTAAAATAATTTTCATGGTGTTTACCGTATATAATTATTTATAGAATTACCGTATATAATGAATGTGATATATTTTTTTATGTAAATAATCTTTTAAAAAAAAATCTAATAGTTAATCTATTACTTTTTTTGTTTTAGTCTAAATTAAATATTTTTTATTGTTTTTGGAAAGAAAATCTTTTGAGGAATTTAATAATATGTGATGAGAAACACCGAATAAATTATACAGAAACCAATTAAAACACAACATAAAAACATCTTTAAAAAAAGACGTTTTACGCGTCTTTATCTGAGTGGCCTCCTATTTTAATTGCTTCAATATAGTGTTCGAAATTGATTCATAAAACTTAATTAAATCAAAATTGTTAAACAATATTAAGTCACATAAATTAACTTTAAATATTATATTGACAATAATTAATAGATGTTTATATCAACTAGTCATTATACTGTCAAGAGTGGCATTTAACTATTTATTCATTGCTATACTAATGATTATGAGAGAGAAATTTGCTCAAGAACAAAAATGAGTCATCTAATTCAAAAAATAAAATAAATTATCTCAAATATATTATTTAGAATGAAAAATAAAAACAAAAATTATCTATATTATTTTATAACTTTTATATTCTTAAAAAAAAAAGATAATAGTGACAAAAAAAAATAGAATATAAATCTTATATAAATTTTATCATTATTCAAAGCTATTACCAAATATAATACAAAGGCCAACCTTTTTTATAAACTTTGTCCCCAATATTTCTATAACTCTTTAGCTCTACAGAATCTAAACACTAATTATCTTGGAAATTAAAATGCTGATCTAACATAAAAAATACAACGATAAAATTTCACTGCAGGAGAGATAAAAACCTATTTTAACCGTAAATATTCTAGTTAAGTGACAAGATAATAAACACGTTGTGTTGAGTGATTAGTGATTACATATACGCATATATACCACTATCATGTTTGATATGATATAATATACGCATATATACAAATTTTGAATTCTTATAAAATATAGAAACATGAAATATATATAAAATATAAAATATTTTTTAATTATATTTAATATTTTTTAATTATATAAAATATTTTAAAATATTTTTTATTTTAATATATATTATTTCTAAATTTATTTTAAAAATATATTAACAATAACACTGGACACACTGATCCATAATGGTATTTAGATGTGTCAAAAAACTCAAAATATATTTAGAGAAGAATTTTTTATTTTCTACTAAGACATAGTTGGACACAAAAAATACGTTTGTCAAACTGTCGTGTCTAAAATGTATTCGACATACGAACACGACAACTCAATAAAATATGTGTATTTTATACATACACAATTAAAAACAAATTTGTTTACATTCAATAAATTTTGTCAATTCAATTATTAAATAATATTATATTATCATGATAATTAAATTTATCAAACTTTATAAAATTTAAACATCAATAAATATACAAAAATATCATATACAGACTAAAAATCACATAAAATCAGTCACTAAAAATTTATGTTTATATATATATATATAATTTACTTTACTTTTTAATATGTATTTTATATTTTAATATAAATTTTACACTAATAATTATTTCTAGTAACTAGTTTTGTATACTCCTAACATAGTTAATAAATATATAATCTAATAATATTTTCTTGTATTTTTAAAATTATAATACACACAAAAATAAAATATTAAAATACTATATCAAATCACATTACAGTAAAACAGCAAAACAGGTCATCGTACTTAAGTTTCATCTTTTCATTGAATACAAATTTATTGATATGTTTTCTGATGAGTTCTGACTTCTGACATTATAGTGAGTATCTATCAGAAAATTAGTTATATTATCTAATCTCTAAGCAGAATGGTTGCATTTCTTCTCAGTGTTTAGGTCCATCCAGTATTACATTAATCTAATCATGCACATTTCTTTTTAATTTCTTTCCTTTTGTCCCAGTGGAAGAAACATACACAAGGAATTAGAAAAGAGGTAACCAGAGGACCAAAGGTTTCATATTCGAATTTGAATGGAAAAATAAATAAATAAATAAATGCACATCAGTAATAACTAGATTCTTTTTACGGTCAAATTCTTTAATGTTTTCAGATAGTCAAAAATTATTTTTGATAATACCGAAATATCTGAAAAGAAAAACATTTTTAAAAATAAAAACAATCAAACAATTAATGGTTTTGAAAAAGCTGTCCGAGGAAAGGAATATAAGGTTTAAATATTATTGCTATAACATAGGCACACTAAACGTTAAAACTCTGACGATCTTAGAAAGAATGATTGATAGCTTATTAATTAATTAACCTATCTTTTTAATGAGATGATGATATGACTTATAAGTGCTACAGTCTAAGATTTGGAAGACACACCAAAAGCTTCCAAGAATTTGGATTTTGCAAAATCGAGAGAGCACATGAGATCTCTGATCTCCCCTCTTCCCATCTCTTTTTAAACCATTTCTCTCAGCTGCTAAGATTCTTTTTGTTAGAAGAAGAAGAACAACAAATTATTTTGCGTAACCATTGCTTAGTTAATTCATTTCTTCAAAGTCAAACCAATATTCAATAAACATTGACAGATGAAAATTGCTTAAGGAAAAACCGTCGAAACTAATTAAATCGAGTTTGGAATTTTGAAGGAGGACAATCTGGTCTTTTTTTTTTTTTTGGTGACGGAGGACAATCTGGTCTACTAAATGAGACTGTCTTTTAATTATTTTAAATATATAAATAAATAAAAAAATACAGAAAAAAATCAAAGCACACAAATAAAAAATACGTTTGATTTATATTTTTTATTTTTTTATTTTCGGAGTTTTCTTTAAGAAAAAAAAAACAAGAAGTAAAACAAAAAAATGAATTTATTATTTTTTCTTCATAATATTTTAAAAATAAAAACATTGAAAAAAAGATCAAAACCCAATCCAAACTTATTTTTATTTTCTTCTTTATTTTTCATTAAAAGAAAGGGAAGTAGAAACCAAACCACAGTATAATTCATGAAGCCCTATGAATAAAAAGAAAGCTGGAAGCTGGAAGCAAGATATTAATTATGTTTAATTGATTGTGAGTTAAGTTCCAAAGCGAATAATAGATTCTGGATGCCGTTGATGGGAACAAAAAAAGTAGATCACAGGCAAGGTAACCCAAAAATCAGATCAAAGAGCAAACAAAAAAAATCAAGACTTGCAAGATGGAAACTTGATGAACAGCAACAACGAAAAGCAGAGATTCAAACAAGAAAAGAAAGAGAAAGAGAGAGAGAGAAAAGAATACCTAGAAGTGCTGCAGAACTCATAGAGCTTGCCACGGTTGGAGAAGATAATGAGAGCAACTTCGGCATCACAGAGGATAGAAAGCTCATAAGCCTTCTTCAGCAAACCGTTTCTTCTCTTTGCAAACGTCACTTGCCTGTTTATCTTGTTCTCAATCCTCTTCAGCTCCACCTTCCCTCTACCCATACCTCTTCTTTTTTGTTACTTTTTCTTTTTGTTATTATTATTATTATTCCTTCTTCTTTTCTCTTCTCTGTTTTCTTTTGTGCTTGTGTTGTTGTTGCTATGCAACTGTTTTCTGCAAAATTCTCAACAATGTTGTTTTATAATGTAATTGATTTTTGTGTGAGTGAGTGTGTTTATTAATAGGTGTGATAATATTTATAGGGTTGTGCAGTCGTGCTAGTGGGTGGAAGGATATGAATTATGAAGAATCAGACTCAGATGTTTGCTAGTTGCTGCTCTTTTTTTTTTCTTTGCTTAATTAATTAATTAAAGCAGTATAGAAACAGAAAGTAAATTCAGTATAAAATAAAAATAGCGTACATCCCAATTTTTCTTGTTATGTTAGGTGAATCTAGGTTGTGTGTCAGAATATGTATTAATATCAACAAAAATGCTAAAAAGAGTATAAAATAATTATTCATATGTATAACCTTTGATATTTAGGGTTAAATAAAATAATTAAGTAAAAATATAATAGGCTGTTATTGTATAAATTTAAAACCTTTTGCACAATAAATTTAGTGTCTTTTTTCAGTAATTTGATAACATTTAATTTTTACACAAAGAATATGAATAAACTATTTTTTTTAATTATAAAAATTTTATGTCTAAATAATTTTATTCATAAAATATATAAATTAATTCGATACTCATAAAAGAATTTGTTAATTCAACAAAAATGCTTATAACAAATAGTTCTAATTTTGTCGAACGCTTTGAATAATTTTATTGAAACAACTCAATAATTAATAGACATTGAACTAGTTTAAATCTTATATGATAAAAAAATAATAATCTATTCAATACAATGACTTTGAAAGGAACAACACTTAACAACACAAAACATAGTAATTCTAATATCAACACAAAACAATAGGAGTGCGTTTGTTTAATTTATACCACTACGTCAAGTAGGACTAAAATAAGATATTAAAATTAATTATTAGTATAAAATATATATTAAAATATAAAATATATATTAAAAATAAGTTAAATAATATTTTTATTTGTTTTGAAAATTATTTGAAACAGTGATTTGTGTCTAAATGTGAAATTCAGACTCTTTTTGAGATCGCGTTTAATTTGTACGGGTGCTGAGGTGTCACCGTCTAATTTTCTTGTGAGGAGGTAGGGGTGGTACCTCCAAGAGACTCCAATGTTTAAATTAGCAAGGGTTTTAAGCAAATTTTTAGTAGATTGTCAGTGTATTTATAGTCGAATAGATAACCACCTTTTTGGAGTAGTTCTACCTTTATTAGTAAATAACTATTTCCTTTATTTTGGGAGTTTATTGATATCTATCTTTTAGATAAGGTAAAGATAGCAGGAGCGATTTAGAAAAATAGTTACTTATTCAAATAAGTGAGACCAGACCTCCCTTATCGTACCCGACTTCTTGATAGGTCAGATAAGTAGAAGTGGCCACTCTTTTTGGGTGAGTCTCTTTTTTTATTGGGTTTGACTTTATATTTTTGAGTATGAACAGTATTTATATATAAATATATGGTGATTGATGATGAAAATATGAAATCTTATCTAGAACACAAATATGAGATTTTAAGATAATAAATTAATATATTTTGTATTTTTTATATATAAAAAAAGAAAAACAGTAAATAAAGGCATAGTTTTTTAATTTTTTTATTAATTTTTTATAATTATATTTTTTATCATCATACTTTTTTTTAATTTTATAAAAAAAAGTAAATTAAATTTTTATAGTTCATTCTTTTTATATTAAGTTTATTATTAAATAAAATATAACAATACTAATTTATCATACTTTTTTTTAATTTTATAAAAAAAATTAAATTAAATTTTTATAGTTCATGCTTTTTATATTAAGTTTATTATTAAATAAAATATAACAATACTAATTTATATATCTTTGTTCTTTGTTTTTGTTCTCAGCATTTTGTCCAGCACCAAATCTAGTCCTGGAGACGTTATAATACCCAAAACAAGGGTTATACCCATAACTCTAGCAGCCTTAGCAATCTTGCAATCTTGTTTTGACAATATTGCCAAAATTTTTGCGGTCTACGGTCTACCCCATTTCTCACAAACAAAACGTTGAAAAACCACGGTGAGAAGTAAAATTTTATATCGAGAATAAATTTAGTGGAGAATATATAACAAGGAGAACCAGAATTTATTGTCTGCTGACAGCAAATGAATATTATTGTTTTTAATCATTCATTTGGTTTCATCTCAAAAATATGGATCAATTCAAAAGTGGTTCCTATTTTATTAATGATTAAATTTAAATTAAAAAGAACCTATAAAACTGACGTTATAAATATTTAATAGATCAGAGTAAAAACACTGTTATTCTAAGAGCACCTAAAAATTCATTGCTTAAAATTTTGGGTCTGTAATATGGTTCCATCCTGGCTTTATTTTATTTAAATAAAATAAATTTTATTTCATTATAAATCAAGATACATAAATTTATCAATTTGTATCATTTAGTTACATTTTTGTGGTCGTACCAGCAGTTAAAATATAAGAAATTTTGAGCTTTTATTTTCGATAATAGTGCAAACAAAAACTCACCCAAAAATAAAGTATCATTTTTGTAGCTTTTGCAAGGTGATCCATGAAAGTGAAAATGTGGGTAAAATATCGAGTTTCTTTTTACATGCAGTACCTGCAAAAATAAAAGTCATAATGTTCACTCAAGATTGTGAGGTACCAGAAGCTTGTAGAAGAAGCTTGTATAAGAATATAGAAGAATTGAGAAAAAAAGAAGCTGAAACTGTTATTGAAAAATTGAATTGAGTTTGTTACAATGTAGATATTTATAAGTAATAAGTAAATGAGTGATTGTGACTTCAGGTTGGTTAAGGAGTAACAGATTTTAGCAAGTATAACTATTTTGACAGCAAGCTGAAGAGGAAAGAGTTTATATTAGCTACACTAACATGCTCCCTCAACCTAAAGGCCTCTTAAGAATCTGCTTCAATTACTCTGAGTAAGCTTCTGAACTTGAGAAATGTTGTAGCGGAAAGATGTTTGGTGAGTGTATCTGCAAGTTGATCTTATGCTGGGATGTGTTGGATGAAGAGCTCTTTCTTAGTAACAAAGTCCCTCATAAAAGACTGATTGAGGGCAAAGTGCTTTGACTTGTGTAAAATTAGGTTGGCAGACAAGAGAACGGCGCTTTGGTTGTCACAGTATACCACGGGATTGGTGGAGCATGGTATTTTGACCTCAGTGAGCAAGTTTTGTAACCAGATTATCTCAATCACTGCATCAGCAATGCCTCTGAACTCTGCTTCTGTACTGCTTCTTGAAATTGCAGTTTGTTTTATGCTTGTCCAAGACACTAGATTTAGACCTAGATAGATCCCATACTAATTTGTAGACTTTCTGTCATCAATATCACTATCCCAATCTGAGTCACAGAAGCCATAAATTCTGAAAGTTGTGAATTTTTTGAACTTCAAACCATATTGGGTTGTGCCTGAGAGATACCTAAGAATCCTCTTTATCGTTTTCAGTGTGATTCAAGAGGGTTACAAAGGAATTGTGCAACTTTGTTTACTGAAAATGAAATTTCTGATCATGTGATTGTAGCATACTGTAGGCTTCTAACGAGCGATCTATAGAGTGTGGGATTATTGAAGGTACCATTACTAAAGGCTGAGAGTTTGAGAGAGAATGTCATGGGGTGGGTACAGGTTTGGCATTGTTCATTTTAGCTCTTTTGAGAAGGTCCTGGATGTACTTTGTCTGCTTTAAGGTTACTGTCCCATTGTTGCTATGCTTCACCTCAATTCCAAGGAAGTAGTTCGTTTTTCCTAAGGCTTTTAGAGAGAATGTGCTATGTAGCTAAGTTATGATGGAGTTAATCTTTGATTCCAAATTGCCAGTCACAAGAATGTCATCCACATAGACTAGAATGTAGGTTGCGGAGGAGGAAGTGAATTTGGTGAAGAGAGATACATCTGACAGTACAAGATTAATATTTAATTGAGGGAGTATTTTGGTGAAAGTTTTTTAAAACCTTTGCAATACACTTTATTTATGCCAATTTAAAAATCTCCACTAATAATTAATTCATTATTGAAATTCAAAATTCTCCCTCAAAACCTAATTTCCTCTTTTGGTAGAAATGAGAGACTGAGTTAGCTGATGAAAAGAAAACGACGATGAAACCTAAGTTCTGTACCGCCATTTCCGCCGCCATTACTGATGAATGGATGTTTGACGGTTTAGAATTTTCAAATGAAATCTCGTTGCAATATAGTTTCTAAACCAACAAATAATTGTTTCATACAAAAGATTGTTTGTCACAAGTACAAATCCCTAAAATTATAAACCGAAGTATTTAAACCTCGGATCGTCTCTCAAAGAAATTGCAGGGTAGTGTTCTTGTTATTGGCTATGGATATGTATATTTTGGGTTTTCGGATAGGGAACAAGAAAAGTATATGATAAAGGAAATCAAATGACGAAAAGGTCTTGGCAAGGTTTGGTGGTCAAGGATCTCTATCCTTATCACTAACCACAATATGATAATTGCAAGGATCAATCCCACTAAGTCATCGTCTAACAAGCAAAGGAAAGTCAAGTGAGCTATATCAATCCAAGTCCATAAGTCCTAGCTATTCACTAATTGAATTAATGAGAGCTAGAGTCAATGGCTACCAACTATCAATCACTTGGACATTAGTAACTCAAGAATTTCTAAGTTACCTTCCCAAGTCAAGAGCATAAAATTCTACTCTAACATCTTCTTAAGCATTTTGACAAACACTTGGAAGGCACAAAAGGAAAGCATAGTAAATTGACAATAAGAATAAAATCTAACAACAATTATTGCAAAGAATTAACAACAACAATCAAAAGGAACATTATTGACATGAATTACCTCAAATTGAATTGAAAAAAAATAGAAGGAACAAGAGTAGATCAACAACAAAGTATGGAAACAACATAGAAGAAATTACAACAACAGAATAGAAGAACAAGATGTAACAACAAAGAATTGAAAGGTCGAAGTAGATGAGAGCATGAATTTAAACCTAGATCTAAACTTATTATCCTAAACCTAATCCCAATTCTAGAGAGAAGTGAGAGCTTCTCTGATAAGAAAATAAAACACAAGGATAGATAAAGGGGTTTAATACATTCGAAGTAATAAAATCCTAACGGAAGGGGGACAAGGAAAGAATGGCGTTAAGAAGAGGAATTTATTGGCATAAAGAGACACAGCGGAAACATAAAAGACAGATAAAGGTTTTTCCTAATAGACCTCTAAGAAACCTGTTCTTAGCAACCTAGGTCACCGGAAGGGATTCCCTACTAGACCTTCAAAGAACTTGTCCTTGACAACCTAGATCAGAGGGATGAAAATTGAATCACTCAATCTTCTCCATGCAACAAGCGAAGCAAATCACTCACGTCACTTAATCACACTAAAAAACGTGCATAAAGCACTAAGGAAATTTTATTAATCAAAGTTATCTCAAATGGTCTCACCAGAGGTGTTTAAATAGGCTCCTAACAAATTAACTAAAAGAGAAGATAACTAATTTATATCAGATTTGATCTTATTAGATTAGATCATATTTGATTTAAATTTTAAAATCTTAAAGATATGATAACTAATTTAAATCAAATTTAATCTTATTAGATTAGATCAGATTTGATTTAAATTTAAAATCCCTAAAAATACTACTAATCAAATCAAAAGTAAATCAAATCTTCCAACAAACTCTAACAGCAAAACAAATTAAAAATAAATGACTAAAATTTGAAAATTAATAAAAAATCTCTCCCATTGAATTCGAAAAGTTTTATTGGGCTTCTTGTTGTCTTGCTTTAACCCAATGGGCCTTATGAATTGTTGCCCTTTTAGCATCACTGTTTTTGAGACGAACTCTTGGTCTTTTTGATGTCCAAGACTGGCATGTCACAATTCTTCTAGAATTTAGATCCTTGAATATGACAAGATTATCATTCCGTCCCTTAGCTCTAAGATGACGAAAATGCTCTCTTGACCACGTATCATTCCCTCCCTCTTCAAAAAGATTCGCCCTCGAATCTTGAATGAGAAGAATCTCCGGGTTCAAATACTGGTGCACAAAATTATGATTACACTTTTCACAACTCCGCACAATTAACCAGCAAGTGCACTGGGTCGTCCAAGTAATACCTTACGTGAGTAAGGGTCGATCCTACGGAGATTGTCAGCTTGAAGCAAGCTATGGTTATTTTGTAAATCTTAGTCAGGAGATTAATGATAAGAGTAATTATATTTATGAAAAATAAATGACATAAAATAAATGGTACTTGTGATTCAGTAATGAGAAACAGGCTGAGGTTCCGAAGATGCTCTGTCATCTGAATCTCTACTTTCGTACTGTCTTCTTCTCCAAACACGCATGGCTTCCTTCAATGGCAAGCTTTATGATCATCTCGGATGAAAAATACCAGGTACGATCTCTGCACGACTAATCAATTGTCGAATTTCTCGTTTCGGATGAAAAATACCATGTACAGCTACCGTACGGCTAATCATCTATCGGTTTCCACTAGCGTCGGAATAGGACCCTTGTCCTTTTGCACACTGTCACTGCGCCCAACATTCGCAGGTTTGAAGCTCGTCACAGTCATCCCTTCCCAGATCTTACTCAGAATACCACAGACAAGGTTTAGACTTTCCGGATCCCAGGAATGCTGCCCATTTGGTTCTAGCCTATACCACGAAGTTTCTAACCTCCGGACTCGGTCCATGGATTAGAAACCCAAGAGATACGCACTCAAGCTGTCGCCCAATGACTACGTTGAGCTCAAATAGAACAGGAGTGGTTGTTAGGCACGCGTCCATAGGTTGAGGATAATGATGAGTATCACGGATCATCATATTCTCTATATAGAAGTACGAGCGAGTATCTTAGAATAGAATCAAGCGTGATTGAATAGAAAACAGTAGTAATTGCATTAATCCATTGAAACACAGCAGAGCTCCTCACCCCCACCTATGGGGTTTAGAGACTCATGCCGTAGAAGATACAATATGAAGTGTAAAAAATGTCATGAGTTACAAAATGAATCTCTAAAAGTAGTTTTTATACCAGACTAGTAACTTAGGTTTACAGAAAATGAGTAACTAAGTGCAGATAGTGCAGAAATCTACTTCCGGGACCCACTTGGTGCGTTCCTGGGCTGAGCTTTCAAGCTTTCACGTTTATATGGCCAAAGTTGGCATTAAACGCTACCCTGAGTGCCAGAATGGGCGTTTAACGCCGAAAAAGGTTCCAGTTCTGGCGTTTTACGCCAGAAAGTTTTAGGCTGACATTGGATGCAAGTTTGGGCCATCAAATCTCGGGCAAAGTATAAACTATTATATATTTCTAGAAAGCCCAGGATGTCTACTTTCAAACGCAATTGAGAGATCGCCAATTGGACTTTTGTAGCTCGAGAAAATCCATTTTGAGTGCAAGAGGGTCAGAATCCAACAACATCTGCAGTCCTTGTTCAGCCTCTGAATCAGATTTTTGCTCAGATCCCTCAATTTCAACCAGAAAATACCTGAAATTACAAAAAAACACATAAACTCATAGTAAAGTCCAAAAATGTAATTTTTGAATAAAAAATAATAGAAATATAATAAAAAGTAACTAAAACATACTAAAAACTATATAAAAACAATGCCAAAAAGGGTATAATTATCCGCTCATCACAACACCAAACTTAAATTGTTGCTTGTCCCCAAGTAACTAAAAATAAAATAGGATAAAAAGAAGAGAATATACAATAAATTCTAAAATTATGAATGAAGATTATGATTGGCTTCCATAGGAACTCAGAATTCAGATAGTGTTATTGATTCTCTTAGTTCAGTGTGTTGATTCTTGAACAAAGCTACTTTATGAGTCTTGGCCGTGACCCTAAATATTTTGTTTTCTAGTATTACTACCGGATACATAAATTCCACAGACACATAACTGGGTGAACCTTTTCAGATTGTGACTCAGCTTTGCTAGAGTCCCCAGTTAAAGGTGCCCAGAGCTCTTAAGCACACTCTTTTTGCTTTGGACCACGACTTTAACTGCTCAGTCTCAAGCTTTTCACTTGACACCTTCACGCCACAAGCACATGGTTAGGGACAGCTTGGTTTAGCCGCTTAGGCTAGGATTTTATTCCCTTGGGCCCTCCTATCCATTAATGCTCAAAGCCTTGGATCCTTTTTACCCTTGCCTTTTGGTTTAAAGGGCTATTGACTTTTTCTGCTTGCTTTTTCTTTTTCTTTCTTTTTTTTCTTTATCTTTTTTTTTGCCATTTTTTTCTTTTTTTTGCAAGCCTTGCTTTTTCACTGCTTTTTCTTGCTTCAAGAAAAATTTTTATGATTTTTCAGATTATCAATAACATTTCTCTTTTTCCATTATTCTTTCAAGAGACAACAATTTTAACATTCATAAACAAAAAATTCAAAAATATGCACTGTTCAAGCATTCATTCAGAAAACAAAAGGTATTACCACCACATCAAAATAATTAAACTAATTTCAAGATAGAATTTGAAACCATGCACTTATTGTTCTTTTTCAATTAAAAATATTTTTCATTTAAGAAAGGTGAAGGATTCATAGGACATTCATAGCTTTAAGACATAGACTCTAAACTTTATTGATCATGGGATAAAAATAAGGCATAAAATAAACATAAAAGCAGACAAATAATAATAAAAGAAAGGAAATTAAAGACATAAAAATAAATGACTCTAATACTAATGCTTATGTAACTCTTAAAACAGGTTTCTAATAATAAAAGTTAGCACAGAGTTAGGACTCAACAACCTTGATTTTGAGGGGTAGGTGCTCCTTCAATTTTTGGGATATTCAACTCTTGAAGGGACAGCTTCTGGCGCTTTAGTTCCTGTAGCTCACGCCCTTGCTTCTCTTGTTCTCTGAGCAGTTTTCAGAGCGTGCTGTTCTGATTCTGCTTCTCTTCTTTAAGTTGATCCATAGATTCTTGCAGCTTATTGACATATGCTTCTAAGCGGGCCCAATAGTCAAATTGAGGAATTTCTGGAGGAGCTCATGCGCTCTCCTCTTGATGAGGTTGTCTTGAACTTTAGGTCCATCCATTACCCTTTTGGTGATTGGGTGTTCAACTGGGATATACTTATCCACACCTATCTGTACCCCCGTATCTTTACATAACAGACTGATCAAGCTTGGGTAAGCCAATTTGGCCTCAGTGGATTCCTTGTTTGCAAATAAGTAAATTTCACAAGGAATTAATTGATGAACCTCCACTTCTTTTCCCAGCATAATACAGTGGATCATCACTACTCTTTTGACAATGACTTCAGAGCGGTTACTGGTGGGAAGTATAGATTGCCCAATGAAATCCAGCCATCCCCTAGCAACTGGCTTGGGGTCTCCTCTCTTTAGTTGGTTTGGGATACCTTTTGAATTGGTTATCCACTTAGTTTCAGGGAGGCATATGTCCTCTAGAACTTGATCCAACTTTTTATCTTTAGCCATTCTCCTATTAAAGGATTCTGGATCATCCTGTAGTTGAGGAAGTTTGAGGACTTCTCTCACTTTCTCAAGATGGAAGTAGATAATCTTCCCTCTGACCATGGTTCGAAAAGTATGGAAGGCAGTTCCCTCCATTCTTCGCTTATCTGTTAGCCACAGATTTGCATAGAACTCTTAGATCATATTTCTTCCCACATTCATCTCAGAATTAGCCAGGATTTCCCAGTCTCTGTTTCGAATCTGCTCTTGGATCTCCGGATATTCGTCTTCTTTTAGATCGAACTTGACTTCCGGGATCACTGATCTTCTGCACACAATTTTGAAGTAATGATCTGCATGTTCTTTGGTACAGAACCTCTCATGCATTCATTGTGGTTTTGTATTGTTTTCTTTCTTGCCTCTTGTAGTGGTTTGTTTTCCTTTAGGGGCCATGATCTTGGTCAGTGATCATAGAAGATCACGCCAAACTTAGAGGTTTGCTTGTCCTCAAGCAAAAGTAAAGAAAGAAGATGAACAGATGGAGAGAAGGATTCGAATGAGGGAGGAGAGGTGATGGCCAAATGTATAAATAAAGGGGAGGGAGGGAGTGGGTTCGAATTTTTAGAAAAAGATATGCTTTGAAAGATATGATTGATAAAAGATAAACATGATATGAAAAAAAGAAGATTGTTTTCAAAATTAAGAGATATAAAGAAGATATGAGGAAGTTAAATCTGAATTTTTGTTTATGCATCTAAGAAATAAAAGATAATATGAATGAATTGAAAAGATTTGAAAAGAAATTGAAAAGATAAATGGGTTTTTGAAAAAGATTTGAAAAGAATATGGAGGAGAATTAAAAGGAATTTATAAGATTATGAATTTTTGTTAACGGAAGTTAGAAATTGAATGCTTGTAATGTTTAGATGCTGAAAATTTTGAATTAAAATAAGAAAATTCGAAAAAAATTGAATTGGAAACGAAATTACCTCTCCCCTAGCTGTTCTGGCGTTAAATACCCAGAATGATATCCATTCTGGCGTTTAACGCCCATCTGGTGGCCATTTTGGGCGTTTATTGCCCAGCCAGATACCCTGGCTGGCGTTAAATGCCAGAAATCCTTTCTCACTGGGCGTTTTTCTGAACGCCCAGAATGATATCTTTACTGGCGTTAAATGCCCAGAATGATAGCCATTCTGGTGTTTAATGCCCAATTTGCCTCTTTACTGGCGTTTTAATGACAGTGAGATCTTTTTCTCTGTGATCCTTCTGTTTTATGTTCTGAACCTTCATTTCCTTGACTTTTTCACTGATAAGCATTAACAAACATAATTAACAAGATTAAATAAACTTATATAATTGTTATAAACATCTAATAATGGCTAGGTTGCCTCCCAGTAAGTGTTTCTTTACTGTCTTTAGCTGGACTTTACTGAGCTTTTAATTTAGTCTCAGCTTTGAGCATTCTTGCTCAACATTGCCTTCAAGATAATGTTTGATTCTCTGTCAATTAACAATGAATTTTTTGTCAGAATCAATATCTTGAAGCTCTACATAACCATATGGTGACACACTTGTGATCACATATGGTCCCCTCCACCGGGATTTCAACTTCCCAGGAAATAATCTGAGCCTAGAGTTAAACAGCAAGACCTTCTGTCCTGCCTCAAAGAATCTAGAAGTCAGCCTTTTGTCATGCCATCTTTTTGCTTTCTCTTTATAAATTTTAGCATTTTTGAAAGCATTGAGTCTGAACTCTTCCAGCTCATTCAACTGGAGTAATCTTTTCTCTCCAGCTAGCTTAGCATCAAGGTTTAGGAACCTGGTTGCCCAGTAGGCCTTGTGCTCCAGTTCTACTGGTAGATGACAGGTTTTTCCATACAAAAGTTGGTATGGAGAGGTCCCTATAAGAGTCTTGAATGCTGTTCTGTATGCCCACAGAGCATCATCCAGACTTCTTGCCCAATCCTTTCTACGGGTGTTCACAGTCCTTTCCAGGATTTGTTTGAGTTCTCTATTCGAGACTTTAGCTTGCCCATTTGTCTATGGATGATATGGAGTTGCCACTTTATGGTCCATTCCATATCTAACCAGAGTAGAGTCAAGCTGTTTATTGCAGAAATGAGTGCCTTCATCACTGATCAGTATCCTAGGGACACCGAACCTGCTAAAGTTATGCTTCTGGAGGAACTTCATTACTGTCTTAGTATCATTAGTGGGTGTTGCAATTGCTTCTACCCATTTAGATACATAGTCTACTGCCACCAGAATATAAGTGTTTGAATATGATGGTGGGAAAGGCCCCATGAAGTCAATACCCCATACATCAAACAACTCAATCTCTAGGATCCCTTGCTGAGGCATGGCATAACCGTGAGGTAGATTACCAGCTCTCTGGCAACTGTCACAGTTACGTACAAACACTCGGGAGTCTCTATAGAGAGTAGGCCAGTAAAAACCACATTGGAGAACCTTAGTGGCTGTTCGCTCACCTCCAAAGTACCCTCCATATTGTGATTTATGGCAATGCCATAGGATCTTCTGTGCCTCTTCTCTAGGCACACATCTGCGGATTACTCCGTCTGTACACCTCTTAAAGAGATATGGTTCATCCCACAAGTAGTACTTTGCATCAGAAATCAATTTTTTCATTTGTTGCTTACTGTACTCTTTGGGTATGAATCTCACAACTTTATAGTTTGCAATGTCTACAAACCATGGTAATTCCTGAATGGCAAAGAGTTGCTCATCCGGAAAGGTTTTAGAGATCTCAGTAGGAAGGAGGGACGCCCCTGCTACTGGTTCTATCCGGGACAGGTGATCTGCTACCTGGTTCTCTGTCCCTTTTCTGTCTCTTATTTTTATATCAAACTCCTGCAGAAGCAACACCCATCTTATGAGTCTGGGTTTTGAATCCTGCTTTGTGAGGAGATATTTTAGAGCAGCATGGTTAGTGTACACAATCACTTTTGATCCTACTAAATAAGATCTGAACTTGTCAATGGCATAGACCATTGCAAGCAACTCCTTTTCTGTGGTTGTGTAATTCTTCTGTGCATCATTCAAAACACGGCTAGCATAGTAAATGACGTACAGAAGCTTGTTATGCCTCTGTCTCAATACTGCACCAATGGTGTGGTCACTGGCATCACACATTAGTTCAAATGCTAATGTCCAGTCTAGTGCAGAAATGACTGGTGCTGTGACCAGCTTGGCTTTCAGAGTTTCAAACACTTGCAAACACTCTGTATCAAATACAAATGGCATGTCAGCAGCTACCAGATTGCTCAGAGGTTTTGCAATTTTTGAAAAATCCTTTATAAACCTCCTATAGAATCCTGCATGCCCCAGAAAGCTTCTGATTGCTTTAACATTGGCAGGTGGTGGTAATTTTTCAATTACCTCTACCTTAGCTTGATCCACTTCTATTCCCTTATTTAAAATTTTGTGCCAAAGGATAATTCCTTCAGTCACCATAAAGTGACATTTTTCCCAGTTTAAAACCAGGTTAGTCTCTTGGCACCTTTTCAGAACAAGTGCTAGATGGTCAAGACAGGAGCTGAATGAGTCTCAAAATACTGAGAAGTCATCCATGAAGACTTCCAGAAATTTCTCTACCATATCAGAGAAGATAGAGAGCATGCACCTCTGAAAGGTTGCAGGTGCATTGCACAGACCAAATGGCATCCTTCTGTAGGCAAATACTCCAGAAGGACATATGAATGCTGTTTTCTCTTGGTATTGAGGATCTACTGTAATTTGGTTGTAACCTAAATAGCCATCCAAAAAGCAGTAGTATTCATGACCTGCTAGTCTCTCTAGCATCTGGTCTATGAATGGTAAAGGAAAATGATCCTTTCTTGTGGCTGTATTGAGTCTTCTGTAGTCAATATACATACGCCACCCTGTAACTGTTCTTGTAGGAACCAGTTCATTCTTTTCATTATGCACCACTGTCATGCCTCCCTTCTTGGGGACAACTTGAATAGGGCTCACCCAGGGGCTATCAGAGATAGGATAAATAATCCCAGCCTCTAGTAACTTAGTGACCTCTTTCTGCACTACCTCCTTCATAGCTGGATTCAGCCGCCTTTGTGGTTGCACCACTGGCTTGGCATCATCCTCCAATAGGATCTTGTGCATGCATCTGGCTGGGCTAATGCCCTTAAGATCACTTATGGACCACCCAAGAGCTGTCTTGTGTGTCCTTAGCACCTGAATTAGTGCTTTCTCTTCCTGTGACTCTAAAGTAGAGCTTATGATTATTGAGAAAGTGTTATCTTTTCCCAGAAATGCATATTTTAGGGATGGTGGTAGTGGTTTGAGCTCAGGTTTAGGAGGCTTCTCCTCTTCCTGATGAGTTTTCAGAGGTTCTTCTGTTTTCTCTGGTTCCTCCAGATCAGGCTGAACATCTTTAAAAATATCCTTTAGCTCTGATTCAAGACTCTCAGTCATATTGACTTCTTCTACCAGGGAGTCAATAATGCCAGTGCTCATGCAGTCTTTTGATGTGTCTGGATGCTGCATAGCTTTGACAGCATTCAACTTGAACTCATCCTTATTGACTCTCTGATGCCAGGGCATTTTGGCCAGTTTCCCTGACCTTTTCTTTACTATTTTAGGGTTGTTTCATGCATTTTCTTAGTAAATAAGCAAGTTTTGGGTAGAAATACACTTACATCTTGATTCAAGAAAACATTGTGAACTTTACATGATTTCATGAGAATTATGCATGAATTGAATGACAAATTGGATAATGCATGATCTCATGACTTGGAATAGAGCTTTGATGCACTTTATTTGCTTGATTTCAGGACAAAGGAAGCAAGGAAGAGCCACGTTAGTAGCCATGTTAGTCTAATTAACGTGACCACTAACGTGGAATGGGCATAAGCTTGTGGCATTAATGAGAAAAGTGATCGCCAATAACGCCTTCGAAAGCCATCATAGCCTACGTTAGTTGCCACGTTAGTTACAGTAACGTGGGAGCTAACATAGAAAGAAAAGAGGAGCTCTAACGTTAGTGGTAAAAGTGAACACCACTAACATTCCAAAAGGCCATACATAAGCCACGTTAAGAGCCACGTTAATCTAATTAACGTGAACTCTAACATGGGAGGAGGAAGAAATTGCCAACGTTAGTGACACTCACCTTTGTCACTAACGTTGGAAATGGCAATTACCACCACGTTAGTGGCCACGTTAATCTAATTAACATGAACTCTAACGTGGGAAAGAGGGGCGTTTGGAGCGTTAGTGACAAAGGTAAGTGTCACTAACGCTCTCGAAGCTTAGGCATGCCCACGTTAAGGGTCACGTTAGTTATACTAATGTGAACTCTAACGTGGGGAAAAGAGGCAATTAGCAACGTTATTGGAAAAGGTGAATGCCAATAACGTTTGCGAAGGATCAAGAGGCAACGTTAGTGGTCACGTTAGTGCCACTAACGTTGAAGTTAACATCGATCATTTTGGTTTGGAACGTTAGTGAAAAAGGTGATCGTCACTAACGTTCTCGAACCCACATTTTCACTTAATGTTAACACCACTAATGTCCTAACTAACGTCCATGCCTAACTCACACCTTTTCTGCAAGCAAAGCTGAGCCCACTGAAGACTATAACTGCTTCAACTCAAGGTCAAAGGCCCATATCTAAGACTTGAAGAGCCAACTAGAAGATCAGAAGAGTAGTATATATAGGAGTAGTTTTGAACTAGTAAAGGAGCTTGGCATTTTGGAGAACTACACTCTATATATTTTACTTTCTCTGTAATTTCTAGTTTAACTTGACAATGCATTCTTCTTTATCTTCTTCCATTTCTAGAGCTATGAACAACTAAACCCCTTTTCATTGGGTTAGGGAGCTCTGTTGTAATTTGATGGATCAATAATAGTTTTCATTATTCTTCTTCTTTCTTTTCTCTTGATTTTACTAGAAAGCTTTCAATCTTCATCCAATTGGGTAGTTGTCTTGGAAAAGAAGCTATTCATACTTGGATCTCTTCGGAACCATGGAAGAGGAATGAAGAAATCATGCTAGAAATGCTTTCTCATGTTGGACCAAATTGGGGTTTGGATGGATATAGTGACATATAATCCTACCAACACTTTGATTTGGGAATACATGTGGTATAATCAGTGACCATACTTCATCTCTTCTCATGAGCAATTAGACCAAGAAATTGGCTATTATCAAGATTTGAGAGATTGAATTACCAAGGAATTGGAATCCAATCACTTAAGATTGCCAAGGATATCAATGAATGCATTGATTGAGGAAGAGATGAGAATGAACTTGATCCGGAGAATACAACATCTCCTGAGCAAATGAATCCCCCATTTCTGATCTTACCCATTCTCTTTATTTTCTGCCATTTACTTTTATGCTCATCCTTCCAATTCCCCATTTAAGATTCTGCAATTTACTTTCCCCCATTTACATTCTGCTCTTTATTTCCAGTATTTACATCTTCTGTTATTTACTTTCCCGCCATTTAAATTTCTGCAATTACTCAACTCAATTTCTGCTTAGCTCAACTAGAACATTACTCTAATTAAATTTGCTTGACCAATCAATCCCTGTGGGATTCGACCTCACTCTATTGTGAGTTTTTACTTGACGATAATTCGGTATACTTGCCGAGAGAAATTTGTTGAGAGACAAGTTTCCATGCATCACTCTCAGATTTATCTCCCCTTTTTGGACGTCAATGAGGGTTCGTCCATTTGCTAGGAATGGTCTTCCTAGAATGAGAGTTGCACTCTTGTGCTCCTCCATTTCCAGCACTACAAAGTCAGTGGGAAAGGCGAATAGCCCAACCTTGACAACCATGTCCTCAATTATGCCTGATGGGATTTTAATGGAGCCATTAGCAAGTTGGAGACATATCCGGGTTGGTTTAACCTCATCAGTCAAACCAAGCTTTTTGATAGTGGTTGCAGGTATTAGGTTGATACTTGCCCCAAGATCACATAGAGCTGTCTTAGTACAAGCACCTTCTAATGTGCATGGTATCATAAAGCTTCCGGGATCTTTAAGCTTCTTTGGTAAGCTTTTCAGAA
This sequence comes from Arachis hypogaea, assembly GCF_003086295.3. Lineage (NCBI taxonomy): Eukaryota > Viridiplantae > Streptophyta > Magnoliopsida > Fabales > Fabaceae > Arachis > Arachis hypogaea. The sequence goes on along the minus strand of NC_092050.1, from coordinate 91,921,334 downwards.
TGACTGCACTACATTCTTTAGTGAGGTAAACTTTTTCAGTTTCTCTCCAATCCTTCTTATGACTTAAGATCTCTTTCATGAACTTAGCATAAGAGGGTATTTGCTCAAGTGCGTTTGCAAACAGAATCTTTATTTCAAGAGTCTTGAGATAGTCTGCAAAGCAGGAAAATTGTTTATCCTGTTCTGCTTGGCGGAGTTTCTGAGGATAAGGAATCTTGGCTTTATATTCTTCAACCTTAGTTGCTGCAGGTTTATTTCCTACAGAAGTGGTTGGAGAAGCTTGCTTAAGGGGGTTGTTATCAGCACTTGAAGGTGTCTGATCCCTTAGTGGCGTTTGAACACCAGAATTGGGGGCTGCATGGGCGTTTAGTGCTAGATTGCCACCCTTTTCTGGCGTTTGGACGCTAGAACTGGCCATCCCTTGGGCATTTAACACCACTTTCTTACCCTTTTCTGGTGTTTGAATACCAGAATCATTCCTCTCTGGGCTCTTACTGTCCTCATGATGTGTGGAAAGCGATCCAATACAAAAACTCACCGGCAAGTGTACCGGGTCACATCAAGTAATAATAACTCACAAGAGTGAGGTCGATCCCACAGGGATTAAAGGATTGAGAAACTTTAGTTTAGTGGTTGATTTATTCAAGTGAACAAGAGTTGATTTGAGTGATTTGTAATTGACAGAAGCTAAATTGCATGAATTGTAAAGGGAGAGGGAAGAATTTTAGTAAATTAAAGAATTAAATAAGTAAAAGTGCTGAATCTTAAAGAACAAGTAAAGTAAATAACAGAAACTTATATTGCAAGAAATGTAAATTGCTGGAATCTTAAAGGGTTCAAGGAGCTGGGATTGCAGAATTTAAACAGGAAAAAGTAAATTGCAACAAGCAGGAAAGTAAAAGATGAATTGAGTCGAAATAAATCTCAAACAGAAAGGTAAATTGGCTTGAAGAAGCCTCAGCAGATAAACAGAAAGAAAAATGAAGGATCTCAGGGGTCAAGAGACTAGAAAACCAAGTTTAGATCTCACTGCTTTCCTTGATCCAATTCAAAGATCAATTGCAAGAGAATTAAAGATCAAACAGTAGAAGAAGTAAATTCAAGTCTCAATTTCTCAAATGGTGCAGTGAAACGAAAACAGAGAGAGGTTTCAAGGTGAGATTGAGACAGAATTTCCTCAATTCTCAACACCCACAACTCAAGCAAAGTATGTAGAAAAGAAGACAAGAAAACCCAAAGGAAGAGATTTTAATTCTCTTTCCCAATTCTCCCCCAAAAACTCTAAATCTCAAGAACAACAATGAAAAATAAAATTGAGCTCTCCACTGAAGTCCAATAAAAAATATCTGAAAAGAAAAGCTCCCTCAAAACTTAAATCCTAAGCTATTTATACACTCTCTTCTAATGATCATTAAGCCTTGAATTTGGGCCCTGATAGAATTGGGTTGAAGATAGCCTCTGTTGATTGCTCTTGGTCTTGAGAAGAAATCTGTTTGCATTATGGACTTTGGGATCATTCACGTTTGAGTCAACGTTTGAGGCAAACGTTGACTCAAACGTCTTCGTGTGATGGCGTTATGCAGAACGGGTGGTTGCTGTCACTCACGTTTGAGGTCAAACGTGAGCTCAAATGTGATCCTTCCCAAGGCAATCTTCAGCCAATGTTTGACCTCACGTTTGAGGTAAACGTTGGCGCAAACGTGGCTCCTCCTCTAGGGTATTCTTAAGACAACGTTTGACCTCATATTTGAGGCAAACGTTGGCGCAAATGTTGAGCTTCTCCCAGGGTATTTCTTAGCCAATGTTTGACCTCACGTTTGAGGCAAACGTTGGTGCCAACGTTGAGCTCCTCCAGGGTGGCTGTGTTGTTATCCACGTTTGAGGCAAACGTGAACTCAAACATGATCTTCTCAATGCTGCCTTTATTTCCATTCATGCCATCCCCTTTCTTCAACCTTCCTCCAAGCCTTTTGGTCACCTATCATCAATCAATAAATGCACCAAAACTATGCTAAAATCATGAGACTTCTTCTTATCCTTGACATATAAGAAATTATAGCACAAAACCTCATAAAAATACATCAATTTACTCATGGTTGATTGAATCCAAGTACACATGAATTTCTACCCAAATGGCTTACTTGTAACTCAAGAAAGTGTATAAAACCTATTAAAAATAAAGGAAAAAGACTAGTAAAACTAGGCTAAGATGCCCTGGCATCACAACACCAAACTTAAATCTTGCTTGTCCCCAAGCAAGTATTGAATTATTAAGAAGAAAGAATGAAATGGAAGGGAATGTTCATGTCAGCAAAGTATTATTGGTAGCTTCATGGGGTTTTATGAAGATATGCAACAACTCACTTCTTAGGATCATTGATGCCCAGCATCTCTTTGGATAACTAAATATTTTGTGGCTAGGTTGCTCTTTATTGTGGATTTTCAGTTGGCAATCCCAAATCAGTTGATCTAAGTGGCCAAGTTTTGAAATACTCCTCAGAACTTACTTGTCCAAGCATATCCTAGTACAAAAACACCACAGGCATGTGTCCTAGGGTTCAAGCTATTGGTGTCTAGCTTTATTCTTTCTTTCTTTTGTTTTTCTTTTCAACCAAGGACTTTTATTTGCTTGAGATTCATAGACAGTAAGTTGATTTTTGCTTAGGAAGAGAACAATCTATCCCTTTTATTCACTATGAGTGAGCTACCACACAATTAAACACACGTACCACCACTTACTATTATTGTACTTCCAGCTAACAGAGAACTATCTCACTTCATATTTCAAACATTTCTTTTATTGAATTGAAAAGGTACAGGGGACAAAGCATGCATTTAATCAAGTGAAAGTGAATAAACATAAGAACACACTTAGGCTAGCCTACTTATTGCAAAATTAAACAGACAGGATGCAAAAACTATTAAAATAAAATGACTACCAACTAAACAAGCATGCTTTTTCTTTATTGAATGTGATAAATAAGGAGCAATTCCACCTTTCATTTGTCTTTCTTTTTCTTCTCACTTGCTTGTTTACTGGTTTCTCCCTCGCTTTTGTCTTTTAGCTTTTGCCAGAATCCAGCTTTCTTCATTGTCTCTTCTACTCTGTCTTCAAGGAGTATTGCTTTGTCTACTTCTCTTTCACTCTTCCCCTTAAAGTATTCATCATAAGTTGGAAATGCTGGTTCCATATTGTGTAGATGATCCGCAATGTAGCTCAACTTTACTTGACCATTTATGTTATAGTCAGCCTGAACTCCATACCTTGCATCCTGAAGGGTTGTGAATTCCTTGAGAGCTCTCATGTTCTCAGCTTGTAGTTGGGTCAACTGGTTAAATGATTCATAAAATTGGAAAGCTTATTCCTGTTGCATCACTAAGGATCTTGACTCATAATCCCTTTGTTGACTTATCATCCTCAACTGAAGCTCCTATTGTCTTTGTTGAGATCTCGTGTACTGTGAATGGAATTCTTCCTGCTTCTCTTGAATCCCCATGTATTGTTGTGACAACCTCTCAATTGCCTCTTGTATCCGAACCATGTCCATATTGTTCTGTGGTTGGAATTGTTGCTATTCCTCCTATTCTCCTTGTGGTTCTTCTTGTGGTTCTTCTCTTCTTCTCCCTTTTTGTGGCCTTCGACTCTGTTGTACCTCTGTGACAATCATCATCCTCTCGAAGGTTACAGGTAGGCCTGGATTCAACCATGTTAGGTTTGCATCCTCCATTGGCACTTTGGCCTTCATGCACAGCCGCATAATGGTACTTGGGTAGTGTAGCCAAGCTCCAGCCGAATTCTTCACTGTAATCCTTTGAATATCACTTGCAATGATCTCGTGAACCTTCACTTCTCCTCCCACCATTATACAATGTAACATGATAGCTCTTTTTTTGTTGACCTCTGAGTTGTTCACTGTGCCTAAGATCGATCTCTTTAATAGCTCATACCACCCTTTTGCTTCATGGGTGAGATCTCCTTTTCTCAAGTATTTGTACTTGTTGTTAGCATCTCCTACCCAATCTATGTTCACCACACAGATATCACTTGCAATTTCATTATAGTCTGGGTCTTCACTTATTCTTTGGTGGTACCCTGGCTTATCAAAATGGACTGTTTTTAGTCCTAAGACTTTCATGATAACATTTGAACTAAAATCCACTTCCGTTCCCCGTACATTTCTCTTGTAAGTTGAAGCTTTATTCATATCAAGCCTTGGGGTATTAGCATAAAATTCCCTTATGATGTTTGCATTGATCCTAATGATTGGTGAGGTGAGCTCTTCCCATCTCCTCTTTATAATCTTGGCTTTCATTTCCTGGAATTCTTCATCCGGCAATAGAATTGGGACTTCTAGATATATCTTTTTATCATTCATCTATTCCAGTTACAATTGATGGTACCATGATTTGAACTTCCATCGATCATATTCAGGTTCGCTTTCTTCAACCATGGGTTCCTTTCCTCTTCTTCGTTTGGCCTTTGAAGAAGAAGCCATGCTCCCTTGAGTGGTTGGTAGCATTGAGGTTAGGAGTTGATGGGGAAGATTTGGATAATGTGATGCACTCTTGGAAGAAAAGTGTTTGAAGTTAAGGTGGTGTTTTGAGTGCACGTGAACAAAGGTATTTTGTTGCACAAGGTACGGTTTCTAAGCCTTAGTAGTGAAGAACACAAGGTTTGACTATCTGGAGTGCAAGATGTGTGCAACTTCTTCGTTCATGTGCATGGCTCAAGTGAGGTTTTTTTATAGTCACTTTTATGAAAGATGGATGGTTAGGATTCATTGGGACAATTTATAAATCAATGGTGTGCATGCAAAGTTGAATGAAGACAAAATTTGCCTCTTCATGAAGCATATCTCTTCGGTCTCAAAGTACTTTTCCAGGGTTGTACAGATTCTCCCTTCAAGCCATGTGATCCACTTTTGTCCTTATGCTAACTTGCCTTTCTTTGTCTTGTCCCCTCCATTGAATAGTTCTCTGACTACCTAACCATCACAACAAGACAAAAAGGACAAGCATTATCAAACGTTTATAAGAGATCCTTTCATATCTAGAACTATAGATTGACTATAATTCCTTATGCTTATCTAACCGTGAATTCCTTTTGTATATTCTTGGAGGACACCAAACTTAATGTTTGGTCGTATAGTCTAAAATGATGCTTCCTCCAACTGTTGCCTTTGAAATTTCAATGTCACTTTCGGTTAAATCTTCATGAGAAATACTTTATTTTATTTCAAAAATTTTTTTTTCTAACAACTATAAATATTGTTATACTTTCATGAGATTCAAAACTCAAAAGATTCTTGACTTTCATGGCTTGTTCTTGCAATATGTACCACACCAGGCTAAATGATTGGTTACATAGCCCAAGGAACATATGTCATAGTGTGCTTATGGGTACACCAAACTTAGAATTCGATCATATGCCCTCCAATGCCATGAACTATTGCCAATTTTGTCTAGAAAGAATTGAATTCACGTTAGTGCAACAATTATTATTCATATTGAAACATTAAAGACAAGAAAACTAAATCATGGGTTACCTCCCATGGAGCGCTCGTTTATTGTCGCTAGCTTAACATTGGCCCCCATTAGGGTGGTTGATGATTGTAGTGTCTCAGCTTGTCCCCCCTCACTGTGAGCTTCCTTTTTGTTCCTTGATGCTCAATTCAGCATGCTCAAGTGAGAGTATTTTACAAACAGTGTAGTAGTCATTGGCTTGTTGGCTTGTTCCTAACTGTTGATAGATCAACTGTACTTCATCACCCTTGGAGAACCCCTCAGTTGGGATCTTCTTGTTCTTCTACCCCTTTTGAGTCTTTTCCTTGCTTTTCTTTCTTCTTTTTGTTAATCCTTCTTCCTTGATAGTAGGCTTCACCTTGGGGCTTTTCTTCTCAGTGGTTAACACTTCAATTTCTTCTTGATTTCCCTCTTCGCCTTGCACAGTCTCATTCTCCTTTTATCTTACTGTGTTGTTTGTTTCTTGCCTTGGAAAATAATCAGTGATTTCCTTGCTAGTTCATTCCTTCCACTGCAAGTCTTCTTTGTCAATTTCTATGCAGTTTTTCTTTTTATCATGCATTCTGAGGGTCAGCTCTCCCTGCTCCACGTCTATAATGGCCTTAGCAGTGGCCAAGAATGGTCTCCCCAGTATAATAGAATCACCTTCATCCTCATCTGAGTCTAAGACCACAAAGTCTACAGAGAATATGAATTTGTCCACCTTAACTAGAAGGTTTTCAATCACACCCCTGGGACATATCACTGACTTATCCACCAGTTCTAGAGACATTTGTATTGGCTTCACTTCCTCTATACAAAGCTTTTTCACCAAAGAAGAGGGAATTAGGTTGATACTTGCCCCTAAATCACACATTGCCTTGTTGATGATCAATCTTCCAATGGTACAAGGCAGAAAGAAACTTCCAGGGTCTTCAAGTTTGGGTGGAAGCCCTTTTTGAATTAATGCCCTGCATTCTTCAGTGAGCAATATAGTTTCTTTATCGTGCCAACTTCTCTTCTTATTGATGAGATCTTTCAGGAATTTCGCATATAGAGGCATCTGCTCCAATGCCTCAGCCAAGGGAATGTTTATCTCCAATTTCTTGAAAGTCTCAAGGAACTTATAAAAGTGTTGATCCTTTGCTTTTTTGTTGAATCTTTGGGGATATGGCAGTGGAGGTGTACAGCTCTTCTCTGCTTACTACTGTCCTTGGGTTTGTTCCTCCTTTTCTTCCCTTGAATTGTGTGGCTGGTTGTCTTTTTCTTTGAGCTTCTCTGGGACATTTTTGCTTGTTGTCATGTCCTTGTTGCTAGCTTCCTCTTTTTCTGTTGGTTCTTTGTCGCTTTCCATAAGCTTCTTGGTTGCTTCTTTGTTGTCCACCAATGTCCTTCCACTCCTTAGCTGTATAGCTTTGCACTCTTCTTTTGGATTAGGAATGGCGTTACTTGGTAATGAGCTTGATGGCCTTTCAACTGCAATTTGCTTGGAAAGCTGTCCAATCTACCTCTCCATATTCTTCATGGAAGCTTCCTGGTTCTTTGTTGTCATTTCTTGGTGCTTCATCATTTTCTCCATTAACATCTTCAAATTGGTGATCCTCTGAGAGTCTTGTAAGATTGGTTGGTTATGGGGTGTTAAGGGTTGATGATAAGTGTTTTGGTGGGTGGTTTGATTATTGGATGGATAATGGTTGGAAGTGGGGTAGTTGTTTTGGGGTTTTCTGTAGGAGTTTTGGTTAGTGCTTTGCTGGTTGTAGTTTTGGTTGTTTCTTGAAGTGTTTTGATTTGGATTCCTTTGCCATGGTTGCTGGTTCTGGTTGTGGCTATCTCCCCACCTAAGGTTTGGATGGTTCTTCCAGGATGGGTTATAAGTGTCACCATAAACTTCACTTGATCCAGAACCTTGGTTATACACATATTGAACTTTGCTCTTGTTGTTGATCCTTTTGATTTTCTTCATTCGCCACCAAGGAGTTGATGGTTGGCTTGTGACATTCACTGATGCAACTTGTAAGCTATCAATCCTCTTAGCCATTTGCTCAAATTGTTGCTGAATTTGCTGCTGCATCACTTTGTGTTGAGCTAGGATTGTGTCTACTCCCTCCAACTCTAGCACTCCTTTCCTTTATGATGGTTGGCATTGTTTCTGATGAGAAAAGAAATATTGGTTATTTGTCACCATGTCAATGAGGTTTTGGGCTTCCTTTACGGTCTTCATCAGTTGCAAAGAGCCTCCAGCTGAGTGATCCAGTACTTCTTGAGCCTTCAGAGTGAGTCCTTCATAGAAATTTTGCAGCTTATCCCACTCAGTGAACATGTCTAGTTTGCATTTCCTGAGCAGAGCCTTATATCTCTCCCATGCCTCATATATAGTTTCAGCATCCAATTGTGTGAATGTTTGCACTTCAGTCTTCAATCTAATAATCCTCTGAGGTGGGTAAAATTTGGCAAGAAACTTGCTTACCAAATCTTCCCAAGTGTTGATGCTCTCCCTTGGGAATGTCTCTAGCCATTGAGTGGCTTTGTCTCTGAGGGAGAATGGGAATAGCAGCAGCTTGTAGATGTCAGGATGCACACCATTAGATTTGACAGTATCACATATGCTCAAGAAGGTGGATAAATGTTGGTTTAGATCTTCAAGTGCCCCTCCAACAAAAGAGCAGTTGTTTTGGACCAATGTGATGAGTTGTGGCTTCAATTCAAAGTTATTTGCATTGACATTTGGGGTAAGAATGTTACTCCCACAATATCTAGGATTGGCAAATGTATAAGAGGCCAATACTCTCCTCTGTGGTGGATTGTTGTTGACCCCTCCTTTTGGATGATTGGAATTAGAGGGATCCCCTTCTATCTCGTGATATTCCTCCTCAGAATCTTCCTCTCCAACAACAGCCTTCCCTCTAGCTTCTCTTCTTATCCATCTGAGAGTTCTTTCGTCTTGTTCACAAAAGGTAGGTATAGCTCTCCTTGTACCTGACATACAAACAAAACACAAGAAACACACAAAACTAGAAAACCAGTAACACTTCAATCTATTGCTAGAGTGAAGTTTTGGTTAGCTTAGGCAAAAATTCAAACAGTTAATGTGTTAGCTGAAAACAAAGAAAAAAAAATGCTTAATCTAGATCACCACCTCACTTAATCATTGTCAACCTAATCAATCCCCAGAAACGGCACCAAAAACATGATGTGTGGAAAGCGATCCAAAACAAAAACTCACCGGCAAGTGTACCAGGTCGCATCAAGTAATAATAACTCACAGGAGTGAGGTCAATCCCACAGGGATTGAAGGATTGAGCAACTTTAGTTTAGTGGTTGATTTAGTCAAGTGAACAAGAGTTGATTTGAGTGATTTGTAATTGACAGAAGCTAAATTGCATGAATTGTAAAGGGAGAGGGAAGAATTGCAGTAAATTAAAGAAATAAATAAGTAAAAGTGCTGAATCTTAAAGAACAAGTAAGGTAAATGACAGAAACTTAGATTGCAAGAAATGTAAATTGCTGGAATCTTAAAGGGTTCAAGGAGCTGGGATTGTAGAATTTAAACAGGGAAAAGTAAATTGCAACAAGCAGGAAAGTAAAAGATGAATTGAGTCGAAATAAATCTCAAACAGAAAGGTAAATTGGCTTGAAGAAGCCTCAGCAGATAAACAGAAAGAAAAATGAAGGATCTCAGGGGTCAAGAGACTAGAAAACCAAGTTTAGATCTCACTGCTTTCCTTGATCCAATTCAAAGATCAATTGCAAGAGAATTAAAGATCAAACAGTAGAAGAAGTAAATTCAAGTCTCAATTTCTCAAATGGTGCAGTGAAACGAAAACAGAGAGAGGTTTCAAGGTGAGATTGAGACAGAATTTCCTCAATTCTCAACACCCACAACTCAAGCAAAGTATGTAGAAAAGAAGACAAGCAAACGTTGAGCTCCTCCAGGGTGGCTGTGCTGTTATCCACGTTTGAGTTCATGTTTGAGGCAAACGTGAACTCAAATGTGATCTTCTCAATACTGCCTTTATTTCCATTCCTGCCATCCCCTTTCTTCAACCTTCCTCCAAGCCTTTTGGTCACCTATCATCAATCAACAAATGCATCAAAGCTATGCTAAAATCATGAGACTTCTTCTTATTCTTGACATATAAGCAATTATAGCACAAAACCTCATGAAAATGCATCAATTTACTCATGGTTGATTGAATCCAAGTACACATGAATTTCTACCCAAATGGCTTACTTGTAACTCAAGAAAGTGTATAAAACCTATTAAAAACAAAGGAAAAAGACTAGTAAAACTAGGCTAAGATGCCCTGGCATCACCTCAGAGGGATTTTGGGTAGTGGGTTGGTCATCCTCTGTCATTTGTTCCTTTCTTGGCTTTCTGCTGCTTTGAATTGAGACATTCAATGTCTTCCCACTCCTTAAATAAATAGCTTGGCATTCTTCTGTTATCTGTTTAGATAGCTGCTGTCTTATCTGATTCAAGTGTTTTTCCATATTCTCATTAGCATCTTTGGGGTCTTCCAACATCTCTTTAAATTCTGCTAACTGTTTTGTTATAATAAGCAATTGCTGATTGAGTTCAGCAACTTGTTCTTGAGGACTAAGTTTAGTGGATACTGCATTAGCTTCTTCTTTCATAGAGGACCCACTACTTAAGTATAGATATTATTTTCTAGCAACTGCATTAATGAGCTCTTGAGCCTCTTCAATTGTGTTTCTCATATGTATAGGTCCACCAGCTGAGTGGTCTAGAGATATTTGGTCCTTTTCTGTAAAACCATAGTAAAAGATATCCAACTGCACCTATTCTGAAAACATTTCAGAGGGGCATTTCCTTAGCATCCCTCTGTACCTCTCCCAGGCATTATAAAGGGATTTATTATCCTCTTGTTTAAAGCCTTGGATGTCCAGCCTTAGCTGTGTCATCCTTTTTGGAGGGAAATATTGATTCAGGAATTTGTCTGATAACTGTTTCCATGTTCTGATGCTTGCTGTGGGTTGGTTGTTTAACCACCTCTTAGCTTGGTCTTTTACAGCAAATGGAAACAGTAATAATCAGTAGACATCCTGATCCACTTCCTTATCACATATTGTGTCAGCAATTTATAGGAACTGTGCCAGAAACTCAGTAGGTTTTTCTTGTGGAAGACTGAAATACTGGTAATTTTGCTGCACCATGATAATGAGCTGAGGATTTAGCTCAAAACTGCTTGCTTTGATGGGAGGTATACAGATACTACTCCCATAGGAAGCATTAGTGGGGTTAACATATGACTCCAGAGTCCTTCTGGACTGTTCATTTTCACTTAGGTCCATGATGGAGAAAATAAAATATTTTTGTTTTTATTTTATTTAATTAAGGATAACCGAATTAAAAAGGAAATATGATAAAATAAGATAATAGAAAAATAAAATATAAGTTTCGAAAACTAAAAAAAATAAAAATAAAAATAAAAATTTGAATATTAAAATGACTAATTAATTAAAAAGATTTGAAAAATTTTGGATATGATTTTAAAATTTGAAGATTGAAACTTTCTCAACAAGGAAACACCAAACTTAAAATTTTTCAATCAAGATAATAAAATAGGATAAGTAATTCGAAAATTATGTCTAAAAGGAAAATTATTTTGAAAAATTTTATAAAAGATTTTCAAATTTTGAAAATTGAAAATTGAAATTTGAAATAAAATAAAATGAGATTTTGAAAAAGATATGATTTTTTTGAAAAAGATTTGAATTTTGAAATTTTAAAACTAAGATAAGATAGAAATAAAAACATTTAGAATAAAAATCTGAATTTTTAAAAGTAAAAATAAAAAATTCAATTAAAATAAAGAGAAAAGATATTTTAAATTTAATGAGGAAAGGGAAAAACAATAAAAAGACACCAACCTTAGGATTTTTATATTAAAACAAAGAAAACAAACAAGAAAACTTTGAATGTCAAGATGAACACCAAGAACACTTTGAAGATCAAGATGAACACCAAGAACAAATTTTGAAAAATTTTTAAGGAAATAAGGACACAAATTACACCAAACTTAAAACATGAATCTAAACTCAAACAGAAGACTAAATTATGAAGTTATTTGTTTTAAAAATTTTCGAAAATAATTTAGAAAAAGGAAATAAGGATTCTAAAAATTTAACCAAAAATAATAATAGAAGACTCAATTTTAATAACTCTAAACCAAAAAGATAAATTTTTCCTAATCTAATCAACAAAATAAACCGTCAGTTGTCCAAACTCGAACAACCCCCGGCAACGGCGCCAAAAAACTTGGTGCACGAAATTGTGATTACACTTTTCACAACTCCGCACAACTAACCAGCAAGTGCACTGGGTCGTCCAAGTAGTACCTTATGTGAGTAAGGGTCGATCCCACGGAGATTGTCAGCTTGAAGCAAGCTATGGTTATTTTGTAAATCTTAGTAAGGAGATTAATAATAAGAGTGATTATATTTATGAAAAATAAATAAAATAAAATAAAAGGTACTTGTGATTCAGTAATGAGAAACAGGATGAGGTTCCGGAGATGCTCTGTCATCTGAATCTCTACTTTTCTACTGTCTTCTTCTCCAAACACGCATGGCTTCCTTCAATGGCAAGCTTTATGATCCTCTCGGATGAAAAATACCAGGTACGATCTCTGCACGGCTAATCAACTGTCAGATTTCTCGTCTCGGATGAAAAATACCATGTACAGCTACCGTACGGCTAATCATCTGTCGGTTCCCACTAGCGTCGAAATAGGACCCTTGTCCTTTTTCACACTGTCACTGCACCCAACATTCGCAGGTTTTAAGGTCGTCACAGTCATCCCTTTCCAGATCCTACTCGGAATACCACAGACAAGGTTTAGACTTTCCAGATCCCAGAAATGCTGCCCATTTGGTTCTAGCCTATACCACAAAGGTTCTAACCTCTGGACTCGGTCCGTGGATTAGAAACCCAAGAGATATGCACTCAAGCTGTCGCCCAATGACTACGTTGAGCTCAAATAGAACGGGAGTGGTTGTTAGGTACGCGTCCATAGGTTGAGGATAATGATGAGTGTCACGGATCATCATATTCTCTATATTGAAGTACGAGCGAGTATCTTAGAATAGAATCAAGTGTGATTGAATAGAAAACAGTAGTAATTGCATTAATCCATTGAAACACAGCAGAGCTCCTCACCCCCACCTATGGGGTTTAGAGACTCATGCCATAGAAGATACAATATGAAGTGTAAAAAATGTCATGAGTTATAAAATGAATCTCTAAAAGTAGTTTTTATACTAGACTAGTAACTTAGGTTTACAGAAAATGAGTAACTAAGTGCAGATAGTGCAGAAATCCACTTCCAGGACCCACTTGGTGCGTGCCTGGGCTGAGCTTTCAAGCTTTCACGTTCATATGCCCAAAGTTGGCATTAAACGCTACCCTGAGTGCCAGAATGGGCGTTTAACGCCGAAAAGGTGCCAATTCTGGCGTTTTACGCTAGAAAGTTTTAGGCTGACTTTGGACGCTAGTTTGGGCCATCAAATCTGGGGCAAAGTATGGACTATTATATATTGCTGGAAAGCCCAGGATGTCACGCAATTAAGAGCGTGCCAATTGGACTTCTGTAGCTCGAGAAAATATATTTCGAGTGTAGAAGGGTCAGAATCCAACAGCATCTGCAGTCCTTTTTCAGCATCTGAATCAGATTTTTGCTCAGATCCCTCAATTTCAGCCAGAAAATACCTGAAATTATAGAAAAACACACAAACTCATAGTAAAGTCCAGAAATGTGATTTTTGAATAAAAACTAATAGAAATATAATAAAAAGTAACTAAAATATACTAAAAACTATATAAAAATAATGCCAAAAAGGGTATAAATTATCCGCTCATCAAATACCATGGTTTGTTGACTCTTTTCTATCCACTGAATTGTGGTTATGTCCCTCATGTGTGCAAGTTCAATCTTTCCAACCATACTTTTACCATCTTGTCCAAGGTGTGCAATTTGTCTTTCTTCCTTTTCATCCCTATTAATGCCTCCATAATTGACCAACGAATCTACAAAGCCTGGAAAACTTGATATAAAAACACTAGGAATTTCATGGTTAGATGTATGAGAAACTAAGGACTCTATGGATTTCAATGAGACTAATGCACTTTTGTCTAAGCTAGAACTTTCTAGATCTCTCTCACAAGTGTGTTTATTGAACTCAATTTCTTTTTCGCTCATTGACTCCTCTCGCTCACTATTCTCATCTTTTCTCTCAAAACTCTCGCTTTCAATCAAACATGGATTCTTTTCACTCAAGCACTCAATCTCTTTCTCAATTTCTTTTCTCTCATATTCTTCAAATTGCTCACATCCCAAGGACCCAATTGAGAAATTCCGCACTGTTGAATCTTCCAAGGACACATCACCCTCTATAGCATACTCAACAAATTTTTCCATCTCTGACTTTGAAGAAGAATGAAAGATAGGCGTAGAAGAATTTCTCTTGTTATGGCGATCTATCATTTGTTGCACTTGCTCCCAGTCAATGGCCAATTTGACCAAATTGTCCATGGTCGTAACGGTAACGTTGGACTTCATCTGCAAGTTCTTCATGTAATCCAAACAAAAATCGGTTCTTAAGAACCTCAGGACTCCTTTTAATATTAGCCATGTCCATCAAATATAGAAACTCTTTGTGGTACTCCATCACTGATTGTGAGCCTTGTTGTAACGTAAAAAATTTGCCAAAAAATGTATTGTGGTATGATGATGGCACAAACTGTCTCCTCATGATTTTTTTCATCTTCTCCTAGCTGATAATTGAGTGCTTTCCGTACCGTCTTCTAGATCTTCCTAATTCAGTCCACTATATACGGGCAGCATTGGAAAAATTGGCTTGTACCAGTTGAACCTTCTTTTCTTCTGAAAGGTTGCAATTTGCAAAAATCGATTCTACCTTTCTCTCCCATCTGAAATATGCTTCAGGACCATTCCTCCCTTTGAATGCATGGATTTGAAACTGAGAACTCTTTTTTGCATATGAGCTTCTTTCATCATCACTATCGTAATACTCAATCTTTTTTTTTTATTATTTTTTTTCCAGACACTGACTTAAAGATAGAATAATTACAAAAACAAAATTAAAAAAAAGAATTTTTTTTCATTTTTTTCGTTTGATTCTAACGTGAATTTACAGAAATTAAAGAGAAAAAAAAGAGACAAAACAAGACCCATGGAACGTGTAGATAAATAAGAATTTACCTATGACCTGTAACTGATACCAGATGATAAGAAAATAAAAAAAGATAGATAAAAGTTTTCCTACTAGACCTCTAAGATACCTGTTCTTAGCAACCTAGGTCACCAGAAAGGATTCCCTACTAGACCTTCAAAGAACTTGTCCTTGACAACCTAGATCAGAGGGATGAAAATTGAATCACTCAATCTTCTCCATGCAACAAGCGAAGCAAATCACTCACCTCACTTCTCATACAATAAAACGTGCTTAAAAGCAACTAAGAAAATTTTTATTCATCAAAAGTTATCTCAAATGGTCTCACCAGAGGTGTTTAAATAGGCTCCTAACAAATTAACTAAAAGAGAAGATAACTAATTTATATCAGATTTGATCTTATTGGATTAGATCAGATTTGATTTAAATTTTAAAATCCTAAAGATATGATAACTAATTTAAATCAGATTTGATCTTATTAGATTAGATCAGATTTGATTTAAATTTAAAATCCCTAAAAATACTACTAAGCAAATCAAAAGTAAATCAAATCTTCTAACAAACTCTAACAGCAAAACAAATTAAAAATAATTGACTAAAATTCAAAAATTAATAAAAATTTCTTGTTGTCTTGCTTTAGCCCAATGGGCCTTATGAATTGTTGCCCTTTCAGCACCACTGTTTTTGAGGCGAACTCTTGGACTTCTTGATGTCTAAAACTGGCATGACACAATTCTTCTAGAATTTAGATCCTTGAATATGACAAGATTATCATTCCGTCCCTTAGCTCTAAGATGACAAAAATGCCCTCTTGACCACGTATCATTCTCTCTCTAAAACTAACTAAAACTAATCCTAATGATTCCTAATGTGAATGATGATGTGAATCCCCCTTCAATCCTTGGTCCTTTTAAGTGCTTTGGCGCCAAAGTTGGTTTAGATTGGGCCCCACAGCCTCTGAGAATTTGCTGGGCACGTTTTTACTTAAAAATCACGTGCCAGCACCGACGCGTACGCGTCCAGTGTGCGTGCGTGTGGATGGGTGCATCTAAATCTTTGGCTTTTTTCATATGTTCTCCACTTTGCATGCTTTTCTCTTCACTCCTTTGATCCATTCCTAGCCTTTTCAACCTGAAATCACTAGCAAACACATCAAGGCATCTAGTGGAATCAAAGGTGAATCAAAATTAGCTAATTTAAGGTCTAAAAAATATGTTTTCACATTTAAGCATAAATTAAGGAAGAATCACAAAATCATGCTATTTTATTGAATAAATGTGAGAAAAGGTTGATAAAATACTCTAAATTCAATACAAGATAAACCCTAAAAATGGGGTTTATCAACCTCCCCACACTTAAACCATAGCATGTCCTCATGCTATACCAAGAATGAAGTAAGGGGTATGACATTTATTCAATGGAACTAGACTATATGCAAACTACCTAAACGCAACTACCTATTATGAATGCATATGCTTGGTCAAAATAAATCAACTTCTAAGAGAACATATGTAAGCATAAGGGCTAAAGCAATAGGAATCAAATCCAACCCACAATTGTATTGAGTTATCAAAAGGTTTACAAACTTGCATGAATAAGGATGATTAGGGTGAAAACATATAATTGAGCAATCGAACCCTCACCGGATGTGTATCCGCTCTAGTCACTCAAGTGTTTAGGGGTTGATTCACTCAATTTCCCCCTAATCATGTTTTCCAAGATTTGTTCTTCATCTAACAATCAACAATGACTCAATGCATGCATACAATTATCATGAGGACTTTCTCAAAGGTTGTAATGGGGCTGGGGTCAAGGTAGGGTCATATATGGTTAAGTGGACTAGAATTTGAATCTTTGATTAGCCTAGACTTTCCCACCTAACCTATGATAACCTATACAATTAAGTTCTAACCTAACTACCCATTCTTCACTTTTTTCACATACTCATGCATTTCCTTTTCATTTCACAACACTTATAAATTGACTCTTATTGAACTTTACTTTGGGGCATTTTGTCCCCTTTTTATTTCTTTCTTTTCTTCTTTTTTTTCTTTCTTTTTCTATATTTTTTTCTTTTCTTTTCCATATTTTTTTCTTTTTCTTTTGTTTTTCTCATTTTTTTATTTCTTTCCAAGAGCATCAATGCATAAGGTCTAACATTTGATTAATACATGAGCATGTACCTAATTCCCAAATATAAAAAATACAAAGCACCCTTTTATCCCCACCAATGTTCCCAAATCTCCCCAACTTGAATAATGAACACTCTCACTAGCCTAATCTAATCAAAGATCCAAACAAGGGACATTTATTGTTTTTCACTTTAGGCTTGTAATGTGCTAAAATAAAGAACAATTGGGTTAAGTATAGGCTCAAAATTGGCTAACAATGGAAGGTAGAAGGTAGGCTATTTGGGTAAGTGAGCTAATGAAACAATGGCCTCAATCATATAAGTGTATGAATACAAGGAATAATGGATATATAGACTTAAACAAATCAAGGATCACAATCATAGAAGGAGAACAATTCCACACAAGAAGGAAAATAAGTGGTTATAAGATGTAACCACATCATTAAGATCAAATCTCACATGCTTGTGTTCTTGGCTCAAAACATGCTTCACAAAATATGTATGATTCAAGCAAGTTTCACAAAAATTTTCAATCAATTGGGGTGGTGCCCTATAGATAAATTTCTTGAAAAAAATCTCATTATTTTGACTAAGTTTATTATATATATCTATGCAAAAATAAGAGAATGCAACTAAAAATCCTAAAAACCTAAAATGAAATGCAAAAGTGTTGGGAGTAGAAATTTGTCACCCAATTTGTCACCAAAAAATGCCGATTCGGTCAGACGACCTCTCCACACTTAAAAGTTTGCACCATCCTCGGTGCACTCAAATATGAGCAAAGGGGTACGGCGACTCTTCGGGTTGCTACCTTCAGCTGGTAGGTCAACTGGTGCTGCGTGTTCTTTCTCCCACTTCCGTTTTAGCTTGTAATGACTTATCCTAAAAATGGAAGGCAGAATAGTAAGAAATATAATTGCAAAAGCAAGAAAGAACACATTGTTGGAATGAGGTAAATCACTAGAAAGAAGTGTATGAATTAATGTGACATTAATGAAAAATAAGTGTGTGGGTCCTAAATTGCACGGTTTAGAACACACGCACACTTGCATAAAAAGCCTTGCCACAATCTACACACAAGAAGCATGCACTTCACTCATTCTAGTGTGCTTGAAATACTCTAAACTTGTAGGCTAAGACAACCAAACAAGCGATAAAGAAGCACGAAAGCATTTAAGCAAATATATAACATATGGATGCATATGATCAAGAAGCAAAATGTATTAAGATAAATGCACAACATCCGTCAAGATATTGCCTAATCAAAGAATAGGATTCAAACCACGTGGTGGCTAGCTACAACATGCAATTCAAAAAGATTTAGAGTGCTTGAAGGCAAATCTAGTGTACTTGGTATTCACAAAATTAAGCATGAAAAATTCAAAACCAAGTAACAAATTATAACCTCAATAAAGGAACCCAACAATTAATATCTAAAAAAAATTATTCTAAGATAGCATGCAATTAGGAATAAGCAGCAATATATAGCAAACCAAATCAATAATCCAACACTTATATTGAAAAATAAAATTTAAATGAAAACTAAACTAACTAAACGATTAACTATCTAAAATGAATGGTTATATATGGTGTTTGGAAGTGTTGGATGATGGTAGGAGAAGGGAAGGAGAAAGGAGAGGGAAAGAAATGGAAAGAGGAGAAGAAAAGAAGTGTAGTGAAGGAAGGGTGTCCACGCGTACGACAGCACGCATGCGCGTGGGAATGGTGCAGTGGAAGCGACGCGTACGCGTATTTCACGCGTGCGCGTGCATGGCAAACCAGAGAGTTGACGCGCACGCGTCCATCATGCTTACGCATGGGTTGATGGTTGTGCCTCAGGCATGACGTTAAAACAGTGCAGGCGCAACTCTTGGGTTCTTGGCTGGGAGGAAAAAATCCGGTATCCAAGCGTACGCGTGGATGGCGCGTGCGCGTGGTTGGGCGAAAATGCTTGGGGCACGCGTTCGCGTGAGGTGTGCGTACGCGTGGGTTGGTGTCCTGTTTTTCAAAATTTTTCTATATTTTTGCACCAATCCAAGCATTCCAAACTTCTGAACAGCTACCAAAACAACATAAAACCTTATTTAACATACTAAACTACCAAATAAACTTCAACAAATCAGTCAAAACATGAAATTAAACTAACTACCAATATGTACAAAAGAGAAAAAGGAAAGATTTTACCATGGTGGGGTGTCTCCCACCTAGCACTTTTGTTTATTGTCCTTAAGTTGGACTTATGGAGAGCTCCTCTCAAGGTGGCTTGTGCTTGAATTCCTCTTGGAACTCCCACTAATGCTTGGTTCTCCATTGTGCCCCAAGATTTCTCATGAGTTGCACCAAGTCTTGATAGAGTTCTTCACAAGCTTGGGACTCCCGAAGTTGATTCTCCTTGGGCGATCCGGGGTCCCATATCTTATCTTCACACCCGTCTTCAAGTTGATTATCATGGTTCTTCCATCCGGGTGGTTGACACGTAGAATTCTCTTTAGTGCGGCAAATCATCCTTCTAGGCCCACACAAAGTAGTGTTTGTCCAATCACGGTCCCTATGCCTTGAAAGTTTGACCTTAATGAGTCTAATACCGAAATTTCGACCACTACACAACTCCCTCTTACCATTGATTGCACAAAGAGCTCTAAGTTGCCCATCCATTTCAGTCAAGCCATATTCAAGTGAGAAAGTGAAGCTTAAGAGAAAGAATTTGACCCACTTGAATGTTGTGTTGGATGGTGATTTACGAAGGGAAGCCTCCCCACACTTAGACAATGCGAGGTGTACTCCCTTAGGCTCTTCCTTGGTTATTTCCACCTCTTGACAACTTCTTTCAATTTCTTCTTACCTGACAACTTCTTCAACAAGGATACCAATATCACTTGGTGTGGAGTTGTCTTCAATAACATCAATTTCACACCTAATGGGAGAGGGTTCAACTTTTGATAATAATTCGTTGATGATTGACTCCATCTCTTGATCAACCTCTTCATATTCCTCAATTTTGATATGTTTCGGAGGAGGTTGAGACTCCCATGGTGGTTCCACATCTCCTAAATTTCCAACCACGTCTTTCTTATCTTCAATAATCATAGGTTCCTCTAATTGTTCCAACACAAAACACAACTCCTCCTTCTCCACCGGATTTTCCAATCTCTTCTTCATGCTTTGCTCTTCTTTTGGTCTTTCACACGTGGTCACGGAAGTACCTTGAGTGTTCAAGCATTGGTAGGCTAAAGTGTGCACTACCTTTGTCAAGTTAGTCACAAACTCTAGGGTGTTCCTTTGCATATCCGCTTGTCCTTGAAGTAGCAAGGTGAGAGAATCATCTATTGGGGCTTGGGGTGGATACGAGGGTTCATCATCTTGGAGAAAAGGTTCATAGTAGGAAGGTGGTTCTTCTTGAGAAGGGTATGAAGATGGTGAGTATTGAGGTGGTTCATGGTAATAATCATGATAGGGTTGTGGTGGTTCTTAAGGTTCTTGCTCATAATGGTCATAAGGATATGGTATGGGTGATTGGTCATATGATGAATATGGATCATAGGAAGGTGCTTGGTATGGAAAGGCTTGTGAGTATGGTTGAGGTTCATGTTGAGGATAAAATTCATAGGCATATGATGGTAGTAATTGATTGTCACAAAAAGATTTACCATAGCCATTGAATTGACATGCATTAGGATGGTGATTATACCTATAAGGATCCGGAGGTTGTTGCCAATAAGAGTGATCAATTCCTTGAGGCTCCTCCCATCTTTTTTGGCTCTATCCTTGATACATGTGTTCATTGAAGTTCACATTTCCTACAACACAATTAGAACCAAGCTCATAGCCAAAGTGAGAATTCATAATAAGAAGAGAAAATAAGAAACAAAAGCTAGTAAGAAATAATGAAACAAAGTCCTAAAGCTAGCAAAAACTAACAAACAATCCAAAAATCAAGGTATTCACACTATTCACATATGTACAATAACCAATAACATAACACCATTGCAACTCCCCGGCAACGGCGCCATTTTGATGAGTAGATTTTTGACGGTTTAGAATTCTCAAATGAAATCTAGTTGCAATATAGTTTCTAAACCAACAAATAATCCTTTCATACAAAAGATTGTTTGTCACAAGTACAAACCCCTAAAATTATAAACCGAAGTATTTAAACCTCGGGTCGTCTCTCAAAGGAATTACAGGGTAGTGTTCTTGTTATTGGCTATGGGCATGTATATTTTGGGGTTTTGAATAGGGAACAAGAAAAGTATATAATAAAGGAAATCAAATGACAAAAAGGTCTTGGCAAGGTTTGGTGGTCAAGGATCTCTATCCTTATCACTAACCACAATATGATAATTACAAGGATCAATCCCACTAAGTCATCCTCTAACAAGCAAAGGAAAGTCAAGTGAGCTATATCAATCCAAGTCCATAAGTCCTAGCTATTCACTAATTGAATTAATGAGAGCTAGAGTCAATGGCTACCAACTATCAATCACTTGGACATTAGTAACTCAAGAATTCCTAAGTTACCTTTCCAAGCCAAGAGCATAAAATTCTACTCTAACATCCTCTCAAGCATTTTGACAAACACTTGAAAGGCACAAAAGGAAAGCATAGTAAATTGACAACAAGAATGAAATCTAACAACAATTATTGCAAAGAATTAACAACAACAATCAAAAGGAACATTATTGACATGAATTACCTCAAATTGAATTAAAAGAAAATAGAAGGAACAAGAGTAGATCAACAACAAAGTATGGAAGCAACATAGAAGAAATTACAACAAGAGAATAGAAGAACAAGATGTAAAAACAACAAATTGAAAGGTAGAAGTAGATGAGAGCATGAATTTAAACCTAGATCTAAACTTATTATCCTAAACCTAATCCAAATTCTAGAGAGAAGTGAGAGCTTCTCTCTCTAAAACTAACTAAAACTAATCTTAATGATTCCTAATGTGAATGATGATGTGAATCCCCCTTCAATCCTTGGTCCTTTTAAGTGCTTTGGCACCAAAGTTGGTTTAGATTGGGCCCACAACCTCTGAGAATTTGCTGGGCACGTTTTCACTTAAAAATCACGTTCCAGCACCGACGCGTACACATACAGCACGCGTGCGCGTCCCTGAGGTTTTTGCGATCCATGCGTGCGCTTGGGTGCATCCAAATCTTTGGCTTTTTCCATGTGTTCTCCACTTTGCATGCTTTCTTCTTCACTCCTTTGATGCATTCCTAACCTTTTCAACCTGAAATCACTAGCAAACGCATCAAGGCATCTAGTGGAATCAAAGGTGAATCAAAATTAGCTAATTTAAGGTCTAAAAAGCATGTTTTCAAATTTAAGCACAAATTAAGGAAGAATCACAAAACCATGCTATTTCATTGAATAAATGTGAGAAAGGTTGATAAAATGCTCTAAATTTAACACAAGATAAACCCTAAAAATGGGGTTTATCAATTACCACTGCCGTGTCCGTTGCGGTAGAAAGCTTCTAGATCGAGCCACCTCTTCTATCAACGTGTTTTCAGATATGTTCTCTCTATACTGTCGTTGCTGCCACTGTTGCCACTACAGTTTCTGCCACCGTTGTCACTACAGTTTCTACCGTTGATGCCACCGTAGTTGCCATGGTACAACATCGCTTTCTCTCACTCCAATTTCTCCTTTGAACTACTGTTGGTACTTCTTTTTCTTCTTCTTCCCTATTAATTTTCTGATATTTATTCTTTGTTAACAATAAATTTTTTCTCTGTGTTGCCTTCTCAGTTCTATTACTGCTGTCTCACTGGTATTCCCTCTTGTTATACTCTCTTGTTTTGTATTTTTTTTAATTTTAGATTTTAACCGAAAAGAAACATTCAACATAATTGTGAAAATTATTATAATCTCTTAAAATATTTTAATAATCGATTATATAAGTAATATATTCTTAGGAAGATATTTTTCAGAGATATTGGTTTCTCTCTCATTGATTTATTATGCTTCATTGCTTATTGTGTTCAAAGAATTTGTGCTGCTTACTGCTTGCTAATGCTCAGTAATGTTTAACTGTTTATGTATTATGTCTTGACTTGATTATGGTTTGGGTTTGATTGTACTTTATTGTTGTTTTGGTTACCAATTTTGTTCTTACTATTCTTGACTGTCTATTAGT
The DNA here is from genome assembly GCF_003086295.3 of Arachis hypogaea. Classification (NCBI taxonomy): domain Eukaryota; kingdom Viridiplantae; phylum Streptophyta; class Magnoliopsida; order Fabales; family Fabaceae; genus Arachis; species Arachis hypogaea. The sequence continues at coordinate 91,898,343 of NC_092050.1, read as the reverse complement.
ACTATTGTATTGCAAATTAATGGACACTGTGCTTTAATTTAGACTTATATATCATTAGTGATTATTATGCTTTAATTCTAGACTTTTGCATCTACATGCTATATGTTTTCTAAGTGAATTCGCATACGCACGCAGTTTATCCTGAAGGTTGGAATTCTAGGTGGTCTATTTCAAGGTTAGACTGATTCTAGTTATGAAGTTCTGATATATGATTTGTTTTTTAATATATAGTTTAACTTTTGGATTTACTGATTTTATAATTAAAATTTTGATGAGAAATATGTATACTTTTAGACTTATTAAAGAGTTTTGAGGTGGATCCTTTGGTTCATTCTAATTAATATAGTCTTTTTATGCATTGTACATGGTTTCTAAAGAAGATAATTGGCTGAAGAGGTAATTTATATCTCTGAATTGATGTTTTCATGCAGTTCGTTCAATTATCTAGCAGATAAACGTAAATTTGATTTAAATAGGTATTTACACTATTGTCGGACTGAATGCCACCCTCGTCTATCAGAATCTGTTGCAACATTACTACAGAAAAGTTGTGAAAATCAGGCAGGTAAGGTTGAATATGTGACCAATTAGTAGAAAGAAATTTGATATCTCTTTTAGTTTTTACCAGTTATCAGTAGTTACAATAATGTTAATTCTTATATATTGCCTTGTCCATACTATGTCAATTTTGATTTAATTCTTTTTGCAATAAAATACAGGATATGAGGCAGCAAGCCAATGAAACTGGAGAAGCTACTACACCAATTATAGTAAGGCAGCTAGAAGATATTTTTAGGTTGAATGAGACATTTGCCAAAATGAAACTGTACGTATTGCTATTATTTTTCATAGACTTTACTTGCCCGTTCGCAACATCTGCTTCGGTTTAATTAAAACATTAGTTAATCCTTTATAAGAAATTTGTACCAATCATAGTAATATAGAATAGTGGTAGTAGAATAGAGTAGAAATAGGAAAATAGAGAAGATAAAATGGGAGAGATATGAGGAAAATAGGGGATAGAAATAGAGGAGCTGAATGAAAGTCACGATGATTTCTTTCTAGTATGTGTGTATATTATCAGTACACCCCCTCCCCACTTACCTTGCTAGCTGTTTGATGCGGGCGGAAATTGGCCAATTAAGAATTTATAATATAAAATAGCATTGTAAGTACAGTTCTTAACCAGCTAAAATTCGCTTATCAATTTAGAAAGGGTGTCACAAAATTAGAATAAAAATACTGGGAGTATGAATACCAGTTCATCTCCCAATGAGTTGAAAAAAAGGTGCTATCTTATTAATCAGGAGTTTTCCAAGAATTTTTTGAGAGTTGAATAATAGGAAATAAATAATTGTAAATTAACGCAATGAAAATTAAAAGAGATTTATATATTCAGAATAAAAATCCTTGACTGGGGGAATGATTAATTGGAAGTTCTATCCTTGTTGGAATTCTCTCAACTGTAGTATAAAGAGGTTGTTATTTTCACTTAATTAACCCTTACTAAATAAAGGAAAGTCAAGTGATTGAGCTAACTCTTATTCGTAAATCCTAGTCCTTTCCCTTGGGAAGGTCTAGCGTTAGTAAATAGAGAATTAGCCAACAACTTCCAATTTAACTAATCACTTGAGCATTCTAACTCAAGGGTCTCCATTTAATCAACCCCCAAGTCAAGTTGGGAGTCTACTCCATTGACATGAATATAACTTGCACAGAATTAAAAAGGGAATAAAAGGAAGACATGATAAACAATAACTGAGAATTAATTAAAAGTAAAAGTAATCATTTGCATTACTAAATTCTAAAAACAATCCAATTATAACTCTGAACAAAGATTAAGGATATGGAAGAGTAAGGGAATAAGAAAACAAACTAGAATAATAACTTCAACGGAGGTAATGACTTTTCTCAATATCCACAGCAAAAGCATAAAACTAAAAATATGTGAATGTAAAAGAAAACCTAGAGGAAGAGTAATTTTTCTCTAAGATCTCCAATCTAAAACTAAAACTACGCTAATAAAAATCTCTGTTGAGTCTCTGCTCGTTCTTTAGCTCTAGTCTGTGTTTCTGGGCCGGAAATTGGGTCCAAACTCGGCCCAAAATTGCCCCCAGCATTTTCTATGATTTCTGCAGATCGCGCATGTCACGCGTACGCGTCAAGCACGTGCACGTGTTGCTGGTCATCTTCGCGTGTCACACGTACGCGTCGGGCATGCGCACGCCTCAGGCACGCGCACGCGTCAGGTACGTGCACGCGTCACTATGAAAATCTCCAGATTGAGCGCACGCGTGAGCCATGCGTGCGTGTCAATGCTCGCTGGTTGTCTCCTTTATTTCTTGTGCTCCTTCTATTTCTGCAAGCTTCCTCCCCATCCTCTAAGCCATTTCTGCCCTATAAAGCCTGATAACACTGAACACAGATCACGACATCGAATGGTATTAAGGGGAATTAAAATACACAAATTAAATGCTTAGAAAGCAAGTTTTCAATCATAAAACAAAACTAGAAAGGAATTGTAAAACCATGCAATTCGTATGAATAAGTGTGCAAAGACTTGATGAAACCACTCAATTGAGCACAAGATAAACCATAAAATAGTGTAGGTTGCCCGCAATCTGCCCGTGTCCCATGGCGTGCCGGAGGTGTCTTGGTAAGTTGAGAGGCTGGTCTGTAAGGATACACCAGAGGAGAACAGCCATATCTGCAGAGAAGGAGGACTCGCGAGTGCTCAGAAAGACGTAGTGGGACATAATCTGTGCCCACACTCGAGCCTCCAAGGTAAGTGCTGAAGCCAATATGCCCTTAGGTCGGGATCAATGGTATCCATAGATCCATCTGCTGTCAGGTTGTGCGATAATTCTGAGGACGTCGTCCTAGTCAAATTGATATGTTTGGCGCTTGACAGAGGCTTCTTGGTATGCGTCCAATCCTTCTGGGGCAGGGGGGGATATCCAAGGCTTGCTGAATGGCACCTTCAGAGATAGGGACTTGCTTCTGACGGACATAGACAGATTACAAGGTTGGCATGTGAAAATTGGAGTAGAATTCAACTACCCATGAAAGATTAACCTGCCGTGGCTGTCTTCGTAAGAATCTCCATTGTTTGCGCTCAATGCGGGGCTCTACCAACTCAATAATGTGGGTAGGGAGGATGAGTAGGTGCTCATTATTGTAGTTCCGCTCAGCTAGGATGGGGAACATCTGCTCACAGTAGCGGTTAGTGAACCGCGCCGTGTCCCTTGCTGGAAAGGCTTTCTCTTTTTCATCGACCTTGATGATCCTCTTGACTCGCTTTGTGGATGGCTTGACTGATGTTGAGGATGGTTCTGCAGCTAGCGCTCTTTTTGTTCCTCTCCTTGCCAGTGGTTTGGGAGCAGCTTTCTCTTTACCCTTCTTGGTGGCCATCCTGAAAAGGGAAAAGGAAAGGAACGTGTAAAGCCGAGGGTTAAAGCAAGGAGGAGGACAGTACAAGTGACAATCAATGCCAAGGTAAAGATGGATGTCGTTAACAAATGGTCGCGACTACATGTGATCAGTTCATCAATAGAAATATAGCTAGTGCATGGTATGGCAAGTAGATGCAAGATGTTTATTAGCATGCCGACAAATGCATGAGTAGCATAGATTAAGCATCAATAGCTAAAATGTATTATCACTTGTAACAAACTAACAGTCATATTTGTATTGACAATTATATTCAATTAATAAAATATTGAAAGGGTTTTGTAAAAAATAGGCATTAGAGTAGAAGGATAGAATAATTAAAAATGCATAATGCCATACGGGCTTTTTCACAAACACTTAGTATGAATGGCAAATATGTTATTGAAAGTATTAAATTTGAACATGCAACCAACCCAAAAATAATTAGTGATAATTGTCAAACAATTCCTTAATAATCGACAAGAAATGATGGGAGAAAACAATCACCCAATTAGATTTCTAACGCCAAGTAAAATAATACAAAAATAAATAAATAATACGAAGAGAAAAAAGAAAATAGAAAGAAAGAACCTTGAGAAGAAGGTGACAAAGAGATGTAATGGAGGAGGTGAAGTGAACAAAATGTGATGGAAGGGGGAAAGAAGAAGAAAAGAGTAAAAAAAGAAGAAGGAGAAAAAGGATGTAGAATAAAGAAGAAAGAAGAGAAAGAAAGAAGAAAGAAGAAAGAAGAAAGAAATTAGGATTGGAAAAGAAAAGATAAGAAAAGTGGTGGCGCAGGGATCTGGTGGTGTTACGCGAGTGATGCGCACGCGTACTCCACGCGTACGCGTGGGTCGCGCAAATGGGTAGGCGACGCGTAGGCGTCGGTCACGCATACGCGGGACCGTGTTTGTGCTACTTGCGCGAAGGTAGCATTGCGCGCGCACAATTCTCTGTTTGTCTTGGTGTGTGTGCCAAAATGGTATACGACGCGTGCGCGCCATTGACGCGTATGGGTGAGTGTGCAGAATTTGAAAATGACGCGCACGCGTCACGGACGCGTATGCGTGAGTGACTTAGTGCCTTGGGCACAGTTCCCGCACCAGGCCATCACAACTTTCGTCCTGACACTTTTTACGTCGATTTTCCTAGGTCACGCGTGCGCGTCTCTGACGCGTACGCGTGAGGTTCCAAATGATCAAATGATGTGCACGCATGGGGGACGCGTGCGCGTGGTGATGTTTGTGCGATTGGCACACTTTCTGCATTGCTCCTACGCAACTTTCTGCCACTTTCTCCCTTTTTTTTACAATATGCAGATGCAAATGCAGACTATATGCAGAAATTATGAGAAGAGTCACTAAATGAAATTAAAAAGAGAGAAAAGAACGATCATACCATGGTGGGTTGTCTCCCACCCAGCACTTTGCTTTAACGTCCTTAAGTTGGATGGTCTTCAGGCTCATTCTGCTTCTGTTGGTGGATCTTCCAATAGGAAGACCTCTAGCTCTTTGTGTTCCTTTATCTTCTCACCATGATAAAGCTTTAAGCGATGTCCATCCAACTTGTTGAAATTGGAACTTGAAGGATGACTCAGGTGGAAGACTCCATATGGCTCTTCTTTCTCCACTCTATAGGGACCTTCCCATATTGACCTCAGCTTTCCTGGCATAAGTCTCAGCCTGGAGTTGTAAAAGAGAACCAGATCTCCAGGTCTGAACTTTCTTCTTTTGATATGCTTGTCATGCACAACCTTCTCCTTCTCTTTGTATAATCTGGAGTTGTCATATGCTTCGAGTCGAAGGGTCTCCAGTTCTGCCAGTTGCAGCTTCCTTTTAGCACCAGCTTTCTCAAATCCCATGTTGCATTCCTGCACAGCCCAGAAAGCCTTGCGTTCCACCTCTACTGGAAGGTGGCAAGCCTTTCTGTACACTAAGCGAAAGGGACTCATCCCAATGGGTGTCTTATACGCTGTCCGATACGCCCAGAGTGCATCAGTAAGTCTGGTGCTCCAGTCTTTCCTATGAGGCTTTACTATCTTTTCCAGAATGGGTTTTATTTTTCTGTTAGACACTTCTGCTTGCCCATTGGTCTGGGGATGGTAAGCTGTTGCCACTTTGTGAACGATCCCATGCTTCTTCAGTAGTCCTGCTAGTCTCCTGTTACAAAAGTGAGTGCCTTGATCACTCACGATTGCTCGTGGTGATCCAAAGCAACAGATAATATGGTTTCTAACAAAGGAGATAACAGTGTTAGCATCATCAGTGTGGGTAGGAATTTCTTCCATCCATTTAGAAACATAATCTACAGCTAACAGTATATAAAGGTAACCACTAGAGTTTGGAAATGGACCCATGAAGTCAATGCCCCAAACATAAAAAATTTCACAGAAAAGTATAATCTGTTGGGGCATTTCATCCCTCTTGGATATATTACCAAACCTTTGGCATGGAGGACAAGATTTATAGAAGGTAGTAGCATCTTTAAAAAGAGTAGGCCACCAAAATTCACAGTCTAAAATTTTTTTAGCTATTTTTTGAAGGCCAAATGTCCTCCACTCTCAGAAGAGTGGCAGGCCTCTAAAATGGACTGAAATTCTGATTGGGGTACACACCTTCTAATTACCTGGTCAGCACCACACCTCCATAAATATGGGTCATCCCATATATAATATTTAGACTCGCTTTTCAGCTTGTCCCTTTGATGCTTAGTAAAATTAGGAGGGAAAGTATGGCTAACTAGATAATTTGCTACAGGTGCATACCAAGGAACTACTTCAGATACTGCGTGCAAGCTATCAAATGGAAAAGCATCATTGATAGGGCATTTTGGCCAGTTTCAATGACCTTTTCTTTACTGTTTTAGGGTAGTTTCATGCATTTTCTTAGGAAATAAGCAAGTTTTGGGTAGAATTTCACTTACATCTTGATTTAAGCATACATTGAGCACTTTACATGATTTAATGAGAATTTTGTATGAATTACATGACAAATTGGATGATGCATGTCTCATGATGTGGATTAGAACTTTGATGCACTTTATTGCTTGATTTCAGGACAAAGGAAGCAAGAAAGAGCCACGTTAGCAGCCACGTTAGTCTAACTAACGTGACCACCAACATGGAATGGGAGCTAGCTTGCAACGTTAATGAGAAAAGTAATCGCCAATAACGTCCTCGAAAGCCATCATAGCCCACGTTAAGAGTCACGTTAACTAAGTTAACGTGAACTCTAACGTGGAAGAAAGAAATAAGGCCAACGTTAGTGACACTCACTTTTGTCACTAACGTTGGACCAAGTTCATAAGTGGCCACGTTAAGAGCCACGTTAACTCAGTTAACGTTGACTCTAACGTTGGGAAGCAAAAGAGAAAACAACGTTAGTGACACTCACCTTTGTCACTAACATTGGCCAAGCTACAATGAGCCACGTTAGTTGCCACGTTAACTTAGTTAACGTGGAAGCTAACATGGAGAAAGCAAGTGATCACCAACGTTAGTGACACTTACCTTTGTCACTAATGTTGGGATGTACCACCACAAGTCACTATGAGCAACGTTAGCTCCCACGTTAACTTAGTTAACGTGGAAGCTAATGTGGATAAAGGAGATGATAAGCCAACGTTAGTGACACTCACCTTTGTCACTAACGTTGGAGATGGCTATCATTACCACGTTAGAAGCCACGTTAACTTAGCTAACGTGGACTCTAACGTGGGAAGTAGGGGCACCTTGGAACGTTAGTGTCAAAGGTAAGTGTCACTAACGTTCTCGAAGAATTGGCAAGCCTACGTTAAGAGCCACGTTAACTAAGTTAACGTGAACTCTAATGTAGGGAGGGAGGACTCTCAACGTTATTGGAAAGGGTGAGTCCCAATAACGTGTGCGAAGGACCAAGAGGCAACGTTAGTGGTCACGTTGCTGCCACTAACGTTGAAGTTAACGTGGATCATCCCTGGGTGAGGAACGTTAGTGAAAAAGGTGATTGTCACTAACGTTCTCGAACCCACACTCTCACTTAACGTTAACGCCACTAACTTCTTGAGCTAAAGACCCTTCCTACTTCACACTTTCTCTCTGCAAGTAAAGCTAAGACCACTGCAGAAGATAACTGCTTCAAACTCAAGATCCAAAGGCCCATTTCCAAGACTTGAGGAATCAACTAGAAGATCAGAAGAGTAGTATATATAGGGGTAGTTTTGAATCAGGAAACAGCTTTTTGGGGGATTAGAAATTGAGAACTACTCTCTGTATAATTTACTCTGCACTTCTAATTCTAGTTTTCATGATGTATTCTCCACCTCTATTTTCCATTTCAAGAGCTATGAACAACTAAACCCCTTTCATTGGGTTAGGGAGCTCTGTTGTAATTTGATGGATCAATACTAATTTTCATTACTCTTCTTCTATCTTTTCTCTTGATTTTACTAGAAAGCTTTCAATCTTCATCCAATTGGGTAGTTATCTTGGAAAAGAAGCTATTCATACTTGGATCTCTTCTGAACTTTGGAAGAGGAATGAAGAGATCATGCTAGAAATGCTTTCTCCTGTTGGACCAAATTGGGTTTGGTTGGGTATGATGACTATAATCCTACCAACACTTGATTTGGGAATGCATGTGGTATAATCAGTGACCATACTTCATCTCTTCTCAGGAGCAATTGGCCAAGGACTATTCCTCCTGTTACCATAAAGTGACATTTCTCCCAGTTCAAGACCAAATTGGTCTCTTGGCACCTTTTCAATACCAAGGCTAAGTGATTCAGGCAGCTAGGAAAGGAATCTCCAAATACTGAGAAATCATCCATAAAAACTTCAATGAATTTCTCTATCATATCTGAGAAGATAGAAAGCATGCATCGTTGGAAAGTTGTCGGTGCATTACATAGCCCAAATGGCATGCGCCTGTAGGCAAACACTCCATATGGGCAAGTGAATGAGGTTTTCTCTTGGTCTTTGGGATCAACCACTATTTGGTTATATCCTGAATAACCGTCGAGAAAACAATAATATGTGTGTCCTGCGAGTCTTTCCAACATCTGATCCATGAATGGGAGGGAGAAATGATTTTTTCGTGTAGCCTCATTGAGTTTCCGGTAGTCTATGCACATCCGCCATCCTGTGACAGTCCTTGTAGGAATTAGTTTGTTCTTCTCATTGTGGACTACAGTGATCTCTCCCTTTTTGGGCACGACATGCACGGGGCTGACCCAGGGGCTGTCTGAGATCGGATAGATTACCCCTCCCTGCCATAACTTCATAACTTCTTTCTGCACCACTTCCTTCATGATTGGGTTCAGCCTCCTTTGGGATTGAATGGATGGTTTGGAATCATCTTCCAACAGTATCTTATGCATGCATATGGCCGAATTGATTCCTTTCAAGTCAGCGAGGGTCCATCCAATGGCATCCTTATGCTTTCGTAACACTTCGAGTAATTCATCCTCTTGATCTTGGCTGAGGGATGAGTTTATGATCACTGGGTAGCTTTCATTCTCTCCTAAGTATGCATATTTGAGAGTGGGTGGCAGTGCTTTAAGTTCAAGTTTGGGTGCTTCTAACTTTTCATTCTCTTCCTTTGGTGCACCTCGTATATGAATCTCTACTGTTGCAACCTCTTCACTAGACTTTGATCCTTCCTCTATTAACCCTTCGGGTTCTTCTTCTTCAAAACTCTCCTGCATTGCATCTTCCAGTGAGTCCAACCTCATACATTCTCCCCATTGTTCTGGTGGATAACTCATTGCCTTGAACACATTGAATGTCATCTTTTCATTGTCTAATCTCAAGGTGAGATCACCTTTTTGGACATCAATGATAGCTCCAGTAGTAGCTAAGAACGGTCTTCCCAGGATGATGGAGGCCTTGGCTTCCTCTTGCATGTCCAACACCACAAAGTCTGCTGGGAAGATGAAATCCCCCACTTTCACCAGCAAATCTTCCACTACACCATGAGGGAACTTGAACGATCGGTCTGCCAGTTGTAGGGCCATTTTTGTTGGCTTAGCCTCCTCGATCTTCATTTTCCTCATCATAGCTACTAACATCAGATTTATGCTGGCTCCTAAGTCACATAGAGCTTTCTCCACTGTGATCTCCCCTATAATACAAGGGATCTGGAAGCTCCCAAGATCCTTCAATTTCTGGGGTAGTTTATGCTGAATGATAGCACTACATTCTTCAATTAGTATCACAGTCTCGTTGCTCTTCCAACTTCTCTTCTTAGTCATCAATTCCTTCAAGAACTTGGCATAGAGCGGCATTTGCTCTATTGCTTCAGCAAAGGGTATGTTAATCTGTAATTTCTTGAAGATTTCTAAAAATTTGGAGAACTGGATGTCATCCCCCTTCTTCTTCAGTTGTTGAGGATATGGTACTTTCGAAACATATGGCTTCAGCTCGCCTTCCTTTTGACGTGAGTTGGAGGTGGGATTTGAACTTCATCTTGTTCCTCCTTCTTTCCAACTGAATCTTTCTCTTGGGGTTGCATGGGAGTCTCCTTCAATTCTTTTCCACTTCTGAGGGTTATAGCCTGACACTCCTCCCTTTGGTTTGAGTTTGTATCGCTGCGAGGGTTGTGGCTAGAAATTCTCTTGAATAGGTAATCAATTTGTGTCTCAAGTTTCTTGATGGCAGCATCTTGATTCTGCATATTGGACTGCACTTCTTCTCGGAATGCCTTACTATCTTGAATCTCTTTGCATATGCCTTCAAGCAGAGTCTCAATTTTGGAGAGTCTTTCTTCAGATGATGGTGAGTTGAGAGTGGATGGGTGAGTTGGGTCATTTTGGTTTTGGTATGGATGTGGAGAGCTGTTGTTAGGGTGGTTCTGATATGATCTCTGTGTGGAATGTTGGTGAGCTGCATGGTTGTTGGGGTTGTAACGTCTCTGATCTTGGCTTTGATCTTGTTGATTTCCCCACCCAAAGTTTGGGTGATTCCTCCAACCAGGGTTGTACATTTTGGAGTAAGGATCATGGGTCTGCCTGGGTGAGTTTCCAATGTAGTTGGCTTGTTATTTCTCCTCCTCTGCCTCAGCATTCACTCCCTCTTGGGTTGCTGATGAGGTGGTGATTGCTGCCACTTGGTTCCTCTCCATCTTCTTGGTGAGGTCAGCCAACTGCTTGGTAATAAGCTTGTTTTGGGCCAGCAGTGCATCCACATTGTTTAGCTCCATCACTCCTCTAGTGTTGCCTCTTTCAGAAGCATAGAAGTAGTCATTCTCCGCTACAGTCTCAATGACATCTATGGCTTCTTCAATGGTCTTCTTCTTGTTCAGAGATCCCCCGGATGAATGGTCTACTGCCTTCTTTGATTCATAAGAGAGGCCTTCATAGAAAATGTGTAGTTGCACCCATTCATTGAACATATCTGGTGGACACCTTCTTGTCAAGTCCTTAAACCTCTCCCATGCTTCATATAGAGTCTCACCATCCTGCTGCCTGAATGTTTGCACCTCAGCTCTCATCCTGTTGATCCGTTGAGGAGGATAGAATCTTGCCAAGAATTTGTTCACCACATCTTTCCAGGTTGCTAAACTCTCCTTTGGGAAGGATTCTAGCCATTTAGATGCCTTGTCCTTAAATGAGAAATGGAACAGAAGTAGTCTATAAGTGTCAGGATGAACACTATTAGACTTCACAGCATCACATATCCTCAGGAAGGTGGTTAGATGTTGATTTGGGTCTTCTTGGACACTTCCTCCGAATGAACAATTGTTCTGAACAAGGGTGATGAGCTGTGGCTTTAGTTCAAAGTTGTTGGCATGTATGGTTGGCCTTTGGATGCTGCTTCCACAGTTTCCTGAGTTTGGGTTGATGTAAGAACCCAGAACTCTTCTCTCTTGTCCAGCCTGATGCGCTGGACCTTCTCTGCCATGGTTGTGAGCCTCTTCTTCATGATGGTTCTCCATGTTTTCATCCATGTCTGGTTCAAAGTACTCCTCTTCTTCCTCAGCACCAACTACTCTCTTTCCTCTTGCTTCCCTCCTTAATCTAAGGAAGGTCCTCTCAGGTTCAGAATCAAAGGAAGTTGAAGCCCCGCTTCTTCTCCCTGTCATACAACCAACAAGGCACAAGCAAGGAAATAGATGCAGAAAGTACTCTTGTTAAAATTGCTGTTAGTGTGAGTGATGCAATATATCAAACAGTTAGTGGGTTAGTGAACTGAATGGTAAATAACTAAGAAAAAGGAGTAGAGGGAAGGGAGGAAAATAACTAAAACTAAAAGTAATCAACTCAAATAGAAATTTAAATCAAACAAAAGAAAAATGCTCAATCTAGTTATCCTCCAATTTAGTCATTGTTGATACAAAATCAATCCCCGGCAACGGTGCCATAAACTTGATAGCACGGAAACTTGTCTCTCAACAATTTTCCTTCGGCAAGTATACCAAATTGTCGTCAAGTAAAAACTCACAATAGAGTGAGGTCGAATCCCACAGGGATTGATTGGTCAAGCAACTTTAATTAGAGGAATGTTCTAGTTGAGCGAAGCAGAATTTGGTTTGAGAGTTGCAGGAAATTAAATGGCGGGAAAGTAAATAGCAGAAAATGTAAATGCTGGAAGTAAAGAGCTGAAAGTAAGTGACGGAAAGTAAATTGCAGAATTGTAAATGGGAATGGGGAAGATGCTCATGAAAGTAAATTACAGAAATTAAAGAGAATGGGTAAGATCAGAAATGGGGATTCATTGGGCTAAGGTTTCTAACCAAGGCATTGAGGTGGATAGAGCTAAAGTGGAACTTATTGAAAAACTTCCTCCACCTAGTGATGTCAAGGCAATTAGAAGCTTTTTAGGGAATGCTGGCTTTTACAGAAGATTTATTAAAGATTTTTCAAAGATAGCCAAGCCCTTGAGCAATCTCCTTGTATCTGATACACCATTTATCTTCGATGAAACATGCATGCAAACATTCGAGAATTTGAAAAAAAGATTGTCCTCTGCCCCTATCATTTCCCCACCTGATTGGAACTTACCCTTTGAATTGATGTGTGATGCATCTGACTTTGCAGTTGGGGCCGTGTTAGGGCAGAGGAGAGATAACTTAGTCCATGTGATATACTATGTTAGCAAAGTCCTCAATGTAACTCAAAGAAATTATACCACTACTGAAAAGGATTGCTAGCAATAGTTTTTGCATTTGACAAGTTTAGATCATATCTCATTGGTGCTAAAGTGATTGTTTTCACAGATCACACAGCACTTAAATATTTGTTTGCCAAGCAAGAATCAAAACCAAGACTAATAAGCTGGATTTTATTGTTACAGGAATTCAATATTGAAATCAGAGACAAGAAGGGAGTAGAAAACAAAGTAGCGGATCACCTATCCAGAATCCCTCATGATGAAGGTAGAACACATGATAATAGTGTAAATGAGCTCTTCCCTGATGAGCAGTTGATGACAGTTCACAAAGCACCATGGTTCGCAGACATTGCCAACTTCAAGGCAACTGGGGCCTTACCTCCAGAGATCAATAAACATCAAAAAAGGAAGCTCATAAATGATGCAAAATATTTTGTCTGGGATGAGCCATATCTCTTCAAGAAATGTTCAAATGGAATCCTGAGAAGATGTGTTTCAGAAGAAGAGGGATGGGAAGTCCTGTGGAATTGCCATGGCTCATGCAATGGAGGCCATTTTGGAGGGGACAGAACTGCAGCAAAGGTGTTACAAAGCGGATTCTTTTGGCCCACCCTTTTCAAGGATGCTAAAGAACTAGTAAAGAGCTGCAATGAGTGCCAAAGATCTGGGAACTTGTCCAAAAGAAATGAGATGCCACAAAATTTCATCTTGGAACTGGAACTGTTTCATGTGTGGGGAATCAATTTCATGGGACCATTCCTAACCTCATATTCAAACAAGTACATCTTGGTAGTAGTGGATTACGTTTCCAAGTGGGTAGAGGCTATTGCAACTCCAATGAATGATAACAAGGTGGTCATGAACTTCCTTAGGAAGAATATCTTTAGCCGATTTAGAGTCCCACGGGCACTCACCATTTTTGTAACAGACAACTAGAAGCTTTTCTCCTACGATACGGGGTAAAACATAAGGTGGCCACTCCTTACTATCCCCAAACAAGTGGGCAAACTGAAAAATCCAACAGAGAGCTAAAAAGGATTCTGGAAAAGACTGTGGGTATATCAAGAAAGGATTGGTCGAAGAAGCTGGATGATGCTCTTTGGGCATACAAAACAGCATTCAAAACTCCACTTGGAATGTCCCCATATCAACTAGTGTATGGGAAAGCTTGTCATTTACCACTGGAGCTGGAACACAAAGCTCTCTGGGCTCTCAAGATACTAAATTTTGACAGCATTGCTGCTGGTGCAAAGAGGATCTTGCAGCTGCAAGAAATGGAGGAATTTAGATCGCAAGCCTATGAAAATGCCAAGATCTATAAAGAAAAGGCGAAAAGAAGACATGACCTGCACCTTGCACCCAGGAGTTTCGAAAAGGGGCAGCAAGTACTCCTCTACAACTCCAAATTGAGACTGTTCCCAGGAAAACTCAAATCAAGGTGGTCAGGACCCTTTTTGGTTACAAAGGTCTCACCATATGGGCTCATAGAAATCATGGATGAAAGATCGGAGAGGACTTTCACTGTGAACGGACAAAGGCTCAGACACTATATGGGCAACATGGGGGAAAACCCCAAAGTGAAGTATCATCTCAAGTAATGAAGGAATCGTCGAGCTAGCGACGCTAAAAGAGCGCTTTGTTGGGAGGCAACCCAACCTGAGGTAGTTTCTTTTTCATTATCATTTCAATAAAAATCACAAGTTGTTTCCCCTGTGTTGCGAGGAGCTAAGTTTGGTGTTCCACACCAAGACAAAACCTAAGAGTGAAAGTGTAGTTTTAAGTTTGGTGTTCCACCAAAGATATTAGTTATAATCACACTACACTCCAATGACAAATTGCTAGCTCCAACCACTCAGGGGGACCACTTGGCAGTAGTTTAGTCTGAAGTTAATGGTTGTTTTGTTAATAACAACATATGAAGATCTCTGCAAGTATGCAATTTGTTGTACTAGGCAAAGAACTAAGTTTGGTGTTCACACACTAAATTAAGTTCAGAAAATTCCCAAGCATACATGCAAGCTAACTATGTCTCAAGTGCTTTGGAAACAAGCAACTTCCAATGACTTTGCAGGAACCTTCTGAGGAAATGGTGCACCATCATCCAAGGAAGTGAAGGAGCAAAAACTATGGATGAGGACAACAAGGGGACAGCAAGAAACCATCACCAGAAGGTTGTATTGTTACTTAATTCCATGTACTTAAAATGCTAAAAATTGGAAGTCAGAAGGAACTTGATTTATAGTTGCTCATTAGTTTAGATGATTAGAGTTTAATGGTTGCTTTATTGCTTTTGTCATATGTGTACTGTCCACGATACCTGCTTCAATTCCATCCTGCTTATTGTGTTGCTTGTCTCCTTTTGAATCAAATAAAAAGAGAATGTGTGTTATCAAAGGCCAGAGTGGAGTTCATATTGTGGAGTAAGTTCCTTAGTGTGTGATGTGGTCATAAGTTAGCTAAGTTAGTTCACCAACAAGGGTGGGAAGACAACTATCTGTCCTGAATCATATGCTTGAAACACACCCCATGAGACTAGCTAAATAACAAGATCCTAATAAGAAAAAGGCGAAAAGAACAATAAGAGTTGAAAAAGAAAGAAAAGTTAATAAAGAATAAGGCTAGGCACCAAGGGTTTAAAACTTGAGAGATGTGTCTGTGGTGCTCCTGTACCAAGGATCTGCTTGGATGAATAAGTTCGTAGGAGTGCTTCATCACTTGGTAACTTGGGTTAACTAACCCGAGATTATCAGCTAAAAGTCCACTATCAAGAGCAACCTTGCTACAGAATATTTAGTAACCCAAAGAGGTGCTGGACACCAAGGTCTCAAGAAAGAAAATAAACAAACCATGTGCCTGTGGTGTGTATGTATGGGGGAAAGAGACTTGAGGGAGTAAGTCCTTAGGGGTGTCTTAACACCTAGCACCTTGAACCAACTGGTTCGGGAGTGCTGGCTGAAAGCTTATCTTAAAGAGTCGCCCCCTCACAGAGCACTTAGCCTAAGAACACAAATAAGCCCAGAAAACAATAAAAGGATCAATGAATAAGAGTCTCATAGGGTGCAATTAAGTGAGTATTTCAGGACATGATAAAGGTCTGAAAGCCAGTGAAGGAATGAACCTAAGTTGCTATGCATGAAACCACCATAAAAACAAGGACATGACTTCCACAATAATGACTCATTTCTCTTGGCATTTTATTCATCATTCTCTTGTTCCAGTACTTGCTTAGGGACAAGCAAGCTTTAAGTTTGGTGTTGTGATGCCAGGGCATTTTGGCCAGTTTCACTGACCTTTTCTTTACTGTTTTAGGGTAGTTTCATGCATTTTCTTAGGAAATAAGCAAGTTTTGGGTAGAATTTCACTTACATCTTGATTTAAGCATACATTGAGCACTTTACATGATTTCATGAGAATTTTGCATGAATTAGATGACAAATTGGATGATGCATGTCTCATGATGTGGATTAGAACTTTGATGCACTTTATTGCTTGATTTCAGGACAAAGGAAGCAAGAAAGAGCCACGTTAGCAGCCACGTTAGTCTAACTAACGTGACCACCAACGTGGAATGGGAGCTAGCTTGCAACATTAATGAGAAAAGTAATCGCCAATAACGTCCTCGAAAGCCATCATAGCCCACGTTAAGAGTCACGTTAACTAAGTTAGCGTGAACTCTAATGTGGAAGAAAGAAATAAGGCCAACGTTAGTGACACTCACCTTTGTCACTAACGTTGGACCAAGCTCATAAGTAGCCACGTTAAGAGCTACGTTAACTCAGTTAACGTGGACTCTAACGTTGGGAAGCAAAAGAGAAGCCAACGTTAGTGACACTCACCTTTGTCACTAACGTTGGCTAAGCTACAATGAGCCACGTTAGTTGCCACGTTAACTTAGTTAATGTGGAAGCTAACATGGAGAAAGCAAGTGATCGCCAACGTTAGTGACACTTACCTTTGTTACTAACGTTGGGATGTACCACCACAAGTCACTATGAGCAACGTTAGCTCCCACGTTAACTTAGTTAACGTGGAAGCTAATGAGGATAAAGAAGATGATAAGCCAACGTTAGTGACCCTCACCTTTGTCACTAACGCTGGAGATGGCTATCATTACCACGTTAGAAGCCACGTTAACTTAGTTAACGTGGACTCTAACATGGGAAGTAGGGACACCTTGGAACGTTAGTGACAAAGGTAAGTGTCACTAACGTTCTTGAAGAATCGGCAAGCCTACGTTAAGTGCCACGTTAACTAAGTTAACGTGAACTCTAACGTAGGGAGGGAGGACTCTCAACGTTATTGGAAAAGATGAGTCCCAATAACGTGTGCGAAGGACCAAGAGGCAACGTTAGTGGTCACGTTGGTGCCACTAACGTTGAAGTTAACGTGGATCATCCCTGGGTGAGGAACGTTAGTGAAAAAGGTGATTGTCACTAACGTTCTCGAACCCACACTCTCACTTAACATTAACACCACTAACGTCCTGAGCTAAAGACCCTTCCTACTTCACACTTTCTCTCTGCAAGTAAAGCTAAGCCCACTGCAGAAGATAACTGCTTCAAACTCAAGATCCAAAGGCCCATATCCAAGACTTGAGGAATCAACTAGAAGATCAGAAGAGTAGTATATATAGGGGTAGTTTTGAATCAGGAAATAGCTTTTTGGGGGATTGGAAATTGAGAACTACTCTCTGTATAATTTACTCTGCACTTCTAGTTCTAGTTTTCATGATGTATTCTCCACCTCTGTTTTCCATTTCAAGAGCTATGAACAACTAAACCCCTTTCATTGGGTTAGGGAGCTCTGTTTTAATTTGATGGATCAATACTAATTTTCATTACTCTTCTTCTATCTTTTCTCTTGATTTTACTAGAAAGCTTTCAATCTTCATCCAATTGGGTAGTTATCTTGGAAAAGAAGCTATTCATACTTGGATCTCTTCTGAACTTTGGAAGAGGAATGAAGAGATCATGCTAGAAATGCTTTCTCATGTTGGACCAAATTGGGTTTGGTTGGGTATGGTGATTATAATCCTACCAACACTTGATTTGGGAATGCATGTGGTATAATCAGTGACCATACTTCATCTCTTCTCATGAGCAATTGACCAAGGAATTAGCTATTGATCAAGATTTGAGAGATTGAATTACCAAGGAATTGGAATTCGATCACTTAAGATTGCCAAAGAGATCAATGAATGCATTGATTGAGGAAGAGATGAAAATGAACTTGATGCGGAGAATGTAACATCTCCTAAGCCCAATGAATCCCCATTTCTGATCTTACCTATTCTCTTTAATTTCTGCAATTTACTTTCATGAGCATCTTCCCCATTCCCATTTACAATTCTGCAATTTACTTTTCGTCATTTACTTTCAGCTCTTTACTTCCAGCATTTACATTTTCTGCTATTTACTTTCCCACCATTTAATTTCCTGCAACTCTCAAACCAAATTCTGCTTCGCTCAACTAGAACATTCCTCTAATTAAAGTTGCTTGACCAATCAATCCCTGTGGGATTCGACCTCACTCTATTGTGAGTTTTTACTTGACGACAATTCGGAATACTTGCCGAAGGAAAATTGTTGAGAGACAAGTTTTCATGCTATCACTTATTACCAAGTAAATAGGCTCGAAATTTATCCAGAGCAAAAACAATAGCTAGAAGCTCTTTTTCAGTGGTGGTGTAATTAGACTGAGCAGCGTATAAGGTCTTAGAAGCATAAGCAATTACGAAAGGATCCTTACCTTCACACTGAGCCAGCGCCGCTCCTATTACATGGTTGGAAGCATCACACATAATCTCAAATGGCTGGCTCCAGTCCGGTCCTCTCACAATAGGAGCTTGAGTTAAGGCGATCTTCAGCTTATCAAATGCATTCATGCAGTCCTTACTCAATTCGAACTCAACGTCTTTCTGTAACAGTCTGGATAAAGGCAATGCTACCTTACTGAAGTCCTTGATAAATCTCCTGTAGAAACTTGCATGGCCAAGGAATGAACGGACTTCCCTCACGGAGGAGGGGTAAGGCAAACTAGAAATGACATCTACCTTTGCTGGATCTACAGAAATACTAGTATTAGAAACAATATTTTCTAGTACAATACCTTGTTTTACCATAAAGTAACATTTTTCAAAATTTAAAACAAGGTTTAAACTAACACACCTGTCTAATACTCTAGCTAAACTATCCAAGCAAAGGCTAAATGAATCACCATCAATGCTAAAATCATCCATGAAAACTTCCATACAGTTCTCAATAAGATCTGAGAAGATACTCATCATGCATCTTTGGAAAGTAGCCGGTGCATTACATAAGCCAAAAGGCATCCTTTTGTATGCATACGTTCCAAAGGGACATGTAAAAGTAGTCTTCTCCTTATCTTCAGGAGCTATATGAATTTGAAAATACCCTGTATAACCATCTAAAAAGCAGTAATGTGATTTACCTGACAGGCGATCAAGCATCTGGTCAATAAATGGCAAGGGATAATGATCCTTGCGAGTAGCTTGGTTGAGACGCCTGTAATCAATGCAAACTCTCCATGAATTCTGTACTCTAGTTGTCAGGAGCTCTTCTTGCTCATTCTTTACTGTTGTGACTCCAGACTTCTTGGGCACCACTTGTACTGGACTGACCCATTCACTATCTGAGATGGGGTAAATGATATCTGCTTCAAGTAGCCTGGTCACTTCTTTCTTGATAACTTCTAAGATGGTGGGATTCAGTCTTCTTTGGGGTTGACGGACAGGTCTTGCTCCCTGATAAACCACTATTTTATGGTTTATCTTGTGCTAATTTCAGTGGTTTTTATCAACTTTTCACCCACTTATTCATATGACTTGCATGGTTTTACAATTCCTTCCTGGATTTATTCTATGATTGAAAACTTGCTTCCTAAAGCTTTAAATTGTGTATTTTAATTTTTTCTTTATACCATTCGATGCTGTGATCCGTGTGTTAAATGTTTCAGGCCTCATAGGGCAGGAATGGCTTAGAGAATAGAGAGGAAGCTAGCAAAAATGGAAGGAGCACAAGAAATAAAGGAGACAACCAGCGAAAAGTGATGCGCACGCATGGCTCACGTGTGCTCGCAAAATAAAGAAAATCACAGCGACGCGTACGCGTGCTTGACGCGTACGCGTGGAAGCAGATCAGCACAACGACGTGAGCGTGCGCCTGACGCGCACGCGTGGAAAGGGAATTCGGCCAGTGACGCGAACGCGTGGACGACGCGTACGCGTGGCATGCGCGATCTACAGAAAATTCAGAAAATGCTGGGGGCGACTTCGGGCCACGTTTTGACCCAGTTTTCGGCCCAGA
Organism: Arachis hypogaea; assembly: GCF_003086295.3. Lineage (NCBI taxonomy): Eukaryota > Viridiplantae > Streptophyta > Magnoliopsida > Fabales > Fabaceae > Arachis > Arachis hypogaea. Next base: position 91,878,504 of record NC_092050.1, on the reverse strand, counting down.
AATACAGATTTAAGTCAGGGAACATGCAGAGACTCAGGACGTTCTGATAATTCATAATTTTAGGTTTAGATGTAGTTTTAAGAGAGAGAAGCTCTCTCCTCTCTCTTATGTTTTAGAATTAGGATTTCTTCTTCTTAATTTCCAGGTTCAATGTTCTTTTAAGATTCTTATATTCTGCATTTATTCCATAATATTTTTCCATTTGAATCTATTATTTGTTTAATTGTTTCTAATTGAATTTTAATTACCATGTTCCCTTTTTACTTATTTTATAATTTATGAAAATGGCATTCATATTAACTGAGTAGACTCCGAACTTGATTTTGGAGTTGATTAATATTTGGAGACCCTTGAGTTGGAATACTCAAGAATTAATTGGTAATTGGAAGTTGTTGGCTAGCACTCTAGTTACTACGCTAATCCTTCCCAAGGGAGAGGATTAGGACTTGTGAACAGAAGTTGGCTCCCAATTTAATTTTTCTTTATTTAGTAAAGGATAACCAAGTAGAAACAACAACCTAGTACTGTTAATCTTGAGAAATCCAACGAGGATAAAACTTCCGATTAATCTTTTCCGGGTCAAGGTTTTTAATTTAATTACATAAAATCTCTTATTTATTTTTATTGCTTTAATTATATCTATGTCCATTGCCCAAACTCCAAAACCCCCAATTTACAAGACTCATAACCAATAATAAGAACACCTCCCTACAATTCCTTGAGAGATGACCCGAGGTTTAAATACTTCGGTTATCAATTTATTTAGGGGTTTGTTACTTGTGACAACCAAAACTTTTGTATGAAAGGACTCTTGTTGGTTTAGAAACTATACTTGCAACGAGGATTTATCTGTGAATTTCTAGACCACGCAAAAGTCCTCTCATCACTCCCTCTTCTAAAAATATTCTGTGCTCATAGACTTGAGGGCTGATGCCTACTATATCCGCCAAGCTCCACCCAATTGCTTTCTTGTATCTTCTTAGCACACTGAGCAGTTGCTCCTCCTGCTGGAAAGTGAGTTCCCTTGCAATGATAACTGGGAGCTTCTGATTATCCTCAGGGTAAGCGTACTTGAGGTGGGGTTGAAGGGGCTTTAATTCTAATTTCGGTTCATGGCTAGGCACTTGATCATCTGGATCCAGTGATGGTTGTAACGTGTCTTCATCTTGTCCCGGGGGTGTCCCCACACTTGCATCTTGCTCCATGTGCCTTTCTTCTACTTCCTCCTGGTGAACTGCAGCTACTGTCTCATCAATGATGTCGCACTGGAAGATGGAATGATCTTCAGGGGGATGCTTCATTGCTTCATCCAGAACGAAGCTCCCTGCTCTGCCATCTATCTCAAAAGAATAAGTCCCTGAGAAGGCATCCAGCTTGAATTTTGAAGTCTTCAGGAATGACCTTCCAAGCAAGATGGATGATGGTCTTCCTGAGTCATTAGGGGGCATTTCCAAAATATAGAAGTCAATAGCAAATGTGAGCCCCTTAATGCTCACTAGCACATCCTCAGCAATTCCAACCACAGAGATAATGCTTTTATCTGCTAAAACAAAACTAGCTGCCAACCTTTTTAAGGGAGGGAGCCTCAAATCATCATATACAGACAATGGCATTATACTAACACACGCTCCTAAATCACACATACAGTCAGGAAATTTCACACCATCTATAGTAATAGTAACCATGCATGGACCTGTGTCACTACATTTTTCAGGTATATCACCTACCAATGCAGAAATGGAACTACCTAGAGGAATAGTTTCTAAATTCTGTAATTTATCTTTATGCATGCATAAGTCCTTTAGAAATTTAGCATATTTAGGTACCTGCTGAATGGCATCAAAAAGTAGAATGGTTACCTCAACCTTTTTGAATATTTCTACCATTTTAGGGTCTAGTTCCATCTGCTTTCTGGACTTCCTAGCAAGGTGTGGAAATGGGATAGGAATGGCGCCACTTGCAGCTTCTGCGTCCCTTGGTGCACCATTCCTTGGCTGAGCTGCTTCTTCTTCAACCAAGTCTTGTACCACATCCTCTTCTTCAGCATCCTCTGCCTCCACAATGCCTTCAACTTGTATGTTTTCCTTTGAGCTTGGCTCTTCATGATTCCTCTCTTGTATTGTGGTTCTGGACCTCAAAGTGATGGCATTGATGCCATCCTTGGGGTTGGGTATAGGTTGAGAAGGAATTGTACTAGAGCTTGAAGGTTGAGTGTTGGAGGTACTCGACGATCCCATCTGAGAGACGAGAGCTTGTATAGCAGAAGTCAGACCAGTAAGTGTGTTTTCCATGGTCGTTTGTCTTTGTGCAAGAGAGTGAAGCAACTCATCATTGGGGGAGGAAGATGGGTAAGTGATTTGAGGGACCTGCTGTTGGTTGTTCTGAGGCGCTTGGGACTGCCTTTGGTGAGGTGCTCTGTAAGGATGGTTTTGATTCTGCTGTCTGTTGTTGTTGCACCTCTGATTTCCATTATTGTCTCTACCTCCTCTATTGTAGTTGTCCCTCTATCCATGGTTGGAATTATCTCTCCACCCCTGGTTGGAGTTGTCTTGCCAACCTTGATTGTGGTTTCCACCTTGGTTGTAATTTCCGTCTTGTTGATTGTATCCTGATTCGAGCGGTCATAGAAATTATGAGTAGCTGCCACGGTGTTGTCTTCTTGTTGGAGCTGCGGACACTCATCAGTGTAATGAGCGTAATCAGCACATATTCTGCATACTCTTTGAGAAACCAACTGTTGACTTTGTTGGGGTGAGGGAGGTTGAGGTTGTTGTTGATTCAGCTGTATCTGCTTCAGTAGGTTGGTCATCTCACATACAACTTGTGTGAAAGCAGTAGTTTCACTGCTAGAGGAGACCTTTGCAATAGCCTTGGGGTGGTTGTTCCTGTGCCTGTGATTCTGAGTGGACTCAGCTAGGATGCTGATCAGTTGCCACGTTTCATCTGCGGTCTTGTACTTTTTCAAGGAACCATTACTTGCACCATCCAATGTGGTCTTATCCCGAACCTTCATGCCTTGAGTGAAGTAGCTGATCAAGACCAACTTGTCAATCATGTGATGGGGGCATGTGTCCAGAAGATTCTTGAAGTGCTCCCAATACTCATAAAGAGTCTCTGATTTGCCTTGAATAATGCAAGAGATCTCTTTCCTTAGTCTATCTGTAACCTCAGCTGGAAAGTATTTTTTCAAGAATTCTCTCCTGAGCGTATCCCAATTAGTAACGGTCACTTCAGACTGGGTGTAGTACCACTCCCTCGCCTTTCCCTCAAGAGAAAATGGGAAGGCGGTTAGCAGAATAGAAGTTTCATCTGCACCATGTCGCCTAACAGTAGAACAGGTTGTCTAAAAATCCCTTAGGTGCTTGATAGGCTCTTGAGCAGGTAAGCCATGAAACTTGGGCAGCAAGTTGATTACTGCAGTCTTCAGTTCAAAATCTGCAGCCAGATTTGGGTGACGCACTTGATACGGTTGCAGAGTAAAGTATGGGGCTACAGCTTCCTGAAGAGTAATCCTCTTGGGCTCCACCATATTACCTGCACGTAAATCAACTGAATTAGTAGAAAATGAGCTTGTTTCTTCTTCAGATGGCACTTTAGATTCGCCTTCAAATGAGACTAGTGAATTGATAACAACCACTTCACCACCCTCAGAGGCTAACCTACGCCGAGCTCGCCTAATACTTGAAAGAGTCCTTTCAATTTTAGGATCAAATGCGGCTAAGCTCGGATCAGGCAACGAACGCGTCATTCAATGAAAGAAACATACAGCTCATGGTAATAAAATAAAATAAAATGCGCAAAAATTAAAAATATGTACACTAACTAATAATTTTGCACACAATTGCAACTCCCCGGCAACGGCGCCAAAAATTGATACGGGCGGAAATTGGCCAATTAAGAATTTATAATATAAGAATAGCGTTGTAAGTACAGTTCTTAACCAGCTAAAATTCGCTTATCAATTTAGAAAGGGTGTCACAAAATTAGAATAAAAATACTGGGAGTATGAATCCCAGGTTGTCTCCCAACGAGTTGACAAAAGGGTGCTATCTTATTAATCAGGAGTTTTCTGAGAATTTTTTTAGAGTTGAATAACAGGAAATAAATAATTGTAAATTAACGCAATGAAAATTAAAAGAGATTTATATATTCAGAATAAAAAGCTTTGACTGGGGGAATGATTAATTAGAAGTTCTATCCTTGTTGGAATTCTCTCAAGTGTAGTATAAAGAGGTTGTTATTTTCACTTAGTTAACCCTTACTAAATAAAGAAAAGTCAAGTGATTGAGCTAACTCTTATTCGCAAATCCTAGTCCTCTCCTTTGGGAAGGTCTAGCAATAGTAAATAGAGAATTAGCTAACAACTTCCAATTTAACTAATCACTTGAGCATTCTAACTCAAGGGTCTCCATTTAATCAACCCTTAAGTCAAGTTGGGAGTCTACTCCATTGACATGAATATAACTTGTACAGAATTAAAAAGGGAATAAAAGGAAGACATGATAAACAATAACTAGGAATTAATTAAAAGTAAAAGTAATCCTTTGCATTAATAAATTCTAAAAATAATCCAATTGTAACTCTGAGCAAAGATTAAGGATATGGAAGAGTAAGGGAATAAGAAAACAAACTAGAATAATAACTTCAACGAAGGTAATGACTCTTCTCAATATCCACAACAAAAGCATAAAACTAAAAATATGTGAATGTAAAAGAAAACCTAGAGGAAGAGTAATTTTTCTCTAAGATCTCCAATCTAAAACTAAAACTACGCTAATGAAAATCTCTGTTGAGTCTCTGCTCGTTCCCTGACTCTAGTCTGTGTTTCTGGGCCGAAAACTGGGTCCAAACTAGGCCCAAAATTACCCCCAGCATTTTCTGTGATTTCTGCAGATCGCGCATGTCACGCGTACGCGTCAAGCACGCGCACACGTCGTTGGTCATAATGCGTTGGGCACGCGCACGCGTAGTCTTGCAGAACTCCAATCCATGCGCACGCGTCAGGTACGCACACGCGTCACTGTAAAAATCTCCAGATCACGCGCACGCGTGAGCCATGCATGCGCGTCAATGCTCGCTGGTTGTCTCCTTTATTTCTTGTGCTCCTTCCATTTCTGCAAGCTTCCTCTCCATCCTCTAAGCCATTCCTGCCCTATAAAGCCTGAGAACACTGAACACACAGATCACGACATCGAATGGTATAAGGGGAATTAAAATACACAAATTAAAGGTTTAGGAAGCAAGTTTTCAACCATAAAATAAAACTAGGAAGGAATTGTAAAACCATGCAATTCGTATGAATAAGTGTGCAAAGACTTGATGAAACCACTCAATTGAGCACAACATAAACCATAAAATAGTGGTTTATCACTGTTACATCATTTGGGCCCACTGCACTCTCTACTAGCTCTCTTTTCTTTTATGTTCTTACAATAAATAAAATGTTTAATTACTATATTAGTTTTTATAATCTTATGAAATTTTTAATTAAATTCTTGTATTTGAGTTGAAAGATAATCCAAATTACATGATTCCACTAATCCCCTCAATATGTTATGCCGTATAAGAAACTAAATTTATTAGCTAAATCTAATTCTTCTTTGTATTTCTCCTTCAGTTTATTCTTTTGATATAGTTCCTGCATCTTAGACATTCTAACTCAATTTCTCCTACATCAGAACTCATGCTGCTATTGAGGAGCATGTGAAAGAAGCAATAAGGCTTTTCACCGTGTCTATAATGGATATTGCTCGGTCTGGAATACACCAACAAATTAGTCTCACACCAGAAATGGAAAATGAAATAAAGGTTTGGCTTGTGTTTAATCCTTTTTCTTTCCCTTAATCTAGCTTCATATCCTGACAGGTTATGTCTGCAAAAATGAGCAGCAAGCAGAAACTCAGATAAAGAGAAGAATTGGGATTGGAAACCACATATCTGAAAGAAGGCTTATTGATGACCTCAGCAGAATGGGAATGAACGAATCCATTGTACGTAACCACTTAATTGTTAAGAGATAGTCTCATAACTTACAAATCAAATTTTGAGGTCACCATGTAATTCAAAACTTCAAATTTGATGATTTGCATCTTTCTGATTCTCTTTGCCATTCTAGTTTTGATTTGAGTTGATATCTTATGCAATATACAGAGTTCAAAATTTCATTTTTCTTTTTGTTTGTTTTTTCAGGGTTTTGCATATCTTCTAGGAGGAATATGTGCCTCCAACATGAACAGGCCAGTGTCCTATGACCAAGCAATTGCATGGAAAGTTCTTCATTGTTGATATGTGTTTGATATGTGTTTTTTCTATAGCTTCCATCAGGTTCTTTGTTGTTGATATGTGTTTGATAAAATTTCAATTTTGATGCATGGTGTTTGCCTGGAATTTGGTTTTTGAATGTTGTGAAGGTACTAAGCTATGGCAGATTGGTTTTTGACATGTGATTCTAGAAGCTGTAGCTCATGACAAAGATTGTACCTTGGCCAACATCTTAGCATCCTATTTTCTCCACTCTTCTGATCCTTCCAAAGCTTCTTTATTTCTTGATTCTGCTAAATTCAATCTGGTAATCTTCCTTTTGTTTTTGCTATAAATTACGCTTGCTTACTCCAAATTTTAATTTTTCATACATAATAAGAGTTCAGTTGTGAGTTGTGACATGATCTTATTCCAGTAATATATGTAATATATTCCAGGGAACTTATTTTGTTGCATTGGCTGCAGTCACATTAATCTAACATTTTAGCTTTCAAATATCAATCACAGATGTTTGATTTAGGGCAAATTATTTTTTATTATTTTCTATCAGGATGCTGGTGCTCAGACTTACCTGCTTATTAGATCGTATCATGTATGGAACATGGATTCTAGTACCAGTTAATTTTCTAAAATTCAATTTGTTTCTTTGGGTGGAGACTATTATGGAACTCACAAGTGGCACTGGTACTTCACTCAGGGATTTCCAGTGATGATCTTCTCTTTCTTACCATTTTGCATAGATGGTATCATTTATTCAAAACAGTGGAGATACGCTTGTCTTCTTGCTTGGGTTCTGGGTTTATACGGTGTACTAGGCCACAAGGAGTTCAGGTGCTTCAATCAAAATTATTCATGCATATATAAGTCTATACGTGGTCTGCTGGTTTTAATTAGTTTATGATAATAATTACTATGAAGTACAGGTTTGTGTTGCGCGTTCTTCCCATAGCTGTGATCTTATCTGGTTATTTTTTGGCTATGATAGAAGATCCTAGTTTGCCCGGTTATAAAGCAAAAGAATATTTAAAGAAGCGTACCAATTGTTCTCTGAAGATGGTACTTGCTGTCATATTTTTGCTTGCTACCAATATTCCAATGTCTCTGTATATGAGTTTGGTTCATCAAGTATTGTCACTATTCTTCATTCTTACAATTGAGGGGTTTATCTTAATGATCTTTTGTGAACATCTATGAAAAATAAATTATATATTCTTTACTTTCAAAACAGAAGGGACCTGAGGATGTTATAAACCACCTTGCCAGAGAAGCTAGTCATGGGAAAGTGAAAAACATCCTATTCCTAACTCCTTGCCATGCCACCCCGTACTACTCCGTACTGCATCGCGACCTGCCAATGCAATTCCTGGACTGCACACCAAGGTTTGGAATTCACAATCCTGGAGTGGCTTGTTGTAATCTTCATTGGGACTGAAATAAGATAACAATTCTTTTTAATTTTATTGTGTTCTGCAGCAAAGAGAGAGGAGTTCTTAATGAGCCTGACCATTTTCTGATGGATTCTGTTTCATTTTTATCCGAATATGCAAAAATATGTCTGCTGAGCCACATTGTTTTATTTGATTCGGAAGAACAAAAATTGAAGAACTTATTAAATTCATATGATTATAGAGAGGTAATAATAAGAATATTGTAAAGAAATTGCTGCTTAGTTTTTTGTTATTTATTATTATTGAGGGTAATTTTTAATCATTTATTTATATTGGGATTTTAACAACAGGAAAGAAGATTTTTTAATGCTCACTTCAAGGTGGGTCGCGAACTTCAAGCATCGATTGTTGTCTACATCCATACAAGGCAGTGAATGATTATCCGCCATGCATAGTTTTGGACTCGCTATCCACAGTTGAAGGTGTCATTTCTTCAGGTTTCTCTTGAAAATTTTGACATTGGTGATTTAAAAACTTTGTACAACTGTATTTTTTGCCTCCAAAATTTGCACTGAATAGTTTGTAAATTCCTTCCTAACTCAGTTAGAGATTATCTACAGTTTTGTATGAAAATGAGCCGTATCAAGAACGAGAACATGAACAATTATTTGATCCCACACTACAAGAAAAAAGGCCTATGGCCACGCTTTTTTCTTGCCACGCTTCAAAAGCGTGGCCAAAAGTGGTCAATGGCCACGCTTTTATGAGGGTGGCAATAGATTAGAGATTTGGCCACTTTTTTTATTGCCACGCTTCAAAAGCGTGGCGAAAAGTATCAACGGCCACGCTTTTGTAAGGGTGGCAATTGATTATAGAAACGGCCACTCTTCAAAAGCGTGGCCATAGAGAGAAACAAGGACGTTTTGAAAGCGTGGCGATAGGGTTTCATTACGGCCACGCTTACAAAGCGTGGCCATATCCTAGTACTCTTTTGGCACGCTTTAAAAGCGTGGCCAAAAGGTTCTTTTCTGCCACGCTTCAAAAGCGTGGCCGTAGAGCTCTTTCATAAAAATTTTTTGTGAACTAATTTCAATTTATTTATGTATTAAAGATTTTAATTTCAGAAATTATTTTATTAAAGCTAATTAAATCAATTTTTGATAATTAAATTAGAAATTTTATCTAATTTTACAACTATTGGGTAATTTACATATTTAAATTATAAAGTTTAGAAATCGTAAAATAATAAGAATTTATATGATTTGATTTAAATAATTGTGATTTTAGAAATTAATACTTTAATTTTCATGAATAAAGAAAATTAATTATATTATCTATAGTTATCGAATTAGAATTATTTATTTGAGAATAATATGTAAATTGATAATTAAATATTATTTTTAATAAATATTAGTGTTGGATTAAAACAAATTTTCAATTATCTTATTACTCTTAATTTTATAGAATTATTATATTACTTATATAAATTTTATCTTAACTTTAAATTCCCAAATAAAACCCTAATTTTAATCAAATTAAACTATAACCCCCTCCTAATCTAACCTAACCACCGCCACTCATCTAACCTAACCACCCCCACTCCCTAACCCAAACTCAGTTCCATCCTTCAGAAAAAAAAGAGAAAGACAGAAAGAAAGAAAGAAACGAAGGCAAGAAAAAGGGAAACGGGGAAGGGGAAAATCAGGGAGGAAGAGAGCGCCGGAGAGGAGCCGTCGCCGCGCTGCTCAGGATCGTGTCCCGCTCGCTACCGCGCCGCGCTCAGTGTCGTCCTTGCCATCGCAGCCGTGTTGTCGTCACGCACAAGAGGAGGAGAAGGGGAGCGACGGGGAGAAAAGGAAGGGATGACACCGTCACTGGGCTCGCCGTCGTTGCGTCGCAGAAGCTTCCAGTCCCGTTGCCGCCGTTCGCGCTGTCACCTCCAGCCCGCGCCGTTGCCGTTCATGAAGAGTGAAAGAGAGAGAGAGAGAGAGCTCGGGAGCCGAGGAGAGAAAGGGGAGACCCGTGCTCAGCCACCGCCGCGCCTCTGCCGCTGAGAAGCTCCGCTGCCGCCACTGAGATTCACCATCGGTAAGGGTTTTTGAGTTTGGTTTACCTTCGTTTAAGATTCCAAAAACCTTATTGTCCCTGCGTGTTGGTTTTAGTCACCGTCGAAGAAGCTTCAGCCGCCGCCGTTGATTGTCACTGGGGAACAACCGCCGTGCCTCTGGTCGCCGAAATCACGGACTGGAGAGAAGGGGGCTGCCTCTCCTATTGCTGCTGTTTCGTTCTTTTATCGTAAGCTGTCTTTGTTTCCAATTCCATCGAATTCATTTCTGTTTTCGATTCCATTGAGTTTAAATTCTCTATTTTGCTGTAACCATGGTCACTGTTGCTGGAATTACTGATGCCGCTCTCGGTGCTGATTTGAACTACAGAATATAGGGAGCAGTTTCATTTAACAAGTTTCAGTTTTTTGTTCATTGCATCTGACATATTTTTAAGTGTCCCTGTCCTGTTTCACTGACTATTGTTTTCTCTCAGATCTATACTGCAGCTGTATCAGCAAAAAACTGGAAATGGTATGTCCGTATTTATTGTTTTCTTTCCCCATCTGGTTTTTTGGTGTTGGGCAAGAGGGATTGCAGGTTTTGGTCTCCAGTTACTGCTTTCTCATTAACTGATATTTTTACAGATGTACCTATAAAAACTTAACGATAAAAATTAATAAGTAGCACTTTTCTCAATCAAAGAAAGGAAAGGGGCTGGGGGTGGGTTCAGTTATAAAACCCTGTTTGTCTAACTGTTTTTCTTAGGATTTTGGCAGAGGATCTCAGCTGACTCCTGTTTTACATCTTGGAGCTGGAGCATGTGCTGGAATAATTGCCATGTCCGCAACTTATCCAATGGATATGGTTCGAGGCAGGATAACTGTACAGGTACATCTTTACCTTCATTTTTCTGTTTACCAATTGCTTGGTTTGCAAATCACATAGAGAGAAGATATAACATTGGTTTTCTTCGTGTTCTTTGTGCTCTACTGCTCTTAATATTTATAGTATGCTTTTTGTTGATGATTACTTCTTTACAAAGTTGATGATTACAGTCATGATCATAATGGCAAATATGACAAATCTTAATATTGTGCTTGGGCAATTCATGCAACTGATATAATTAACTCCCTAAAGTTCTCCACCCCCCTCCTCTCCTGCTGTAGTGGCTGTAGTGCTATTATTAGAATTAATGCTTTCTTATTTTTAATTGTTTTTCCTGTTTTCCAGGTTCCATTGTAGGTCTAAACTTTGCTGTTTATGAGTCTTTGAAAGATTGGTTAGTTAAATCCAATCCATTTGGTCTAGTGCAAGATTCTGAGTTGAGTGTGACAACTCGCCTGGCATGTGGTGCTGCACCTGGAACTGTTGGGAAAACTGTTGCTTATCCCCTTTGAAGCACCTTTAGATTGAAGGTGTGAGTATCATTTTAGAGAAGCCAATCCATGCATGTTGTTAGAATTTTAATTATTATTTTTTTAGGTGTTACATATCATAGCCCATATTGTTAACGTGGTTTCTCAGCCTGGGAAATCGTGGAATAATTATTGATTACTAGACCATATAATATTACTCTACTTAACAACATTATCTCTTTTAATGTGATCATAAATGTTTTGAGGAAATAGAGTGTTCATGCAGATGTCTTGATTAATTTCCAACACCTAGACTACATGTGTCAGCTTTCTGTTTCACTTGGGTTTTAGGTTTTTTCAGCACTTAGATTTGTTTTACAAACCAACTGCTGCTTTCATCTGCAATATCAAATTCCCTCTTCAGGTGGCTAGCTTTCTATTTGATGATCATAATTGCCCACCACTTCAACTGGTTATCTCTTTCTGTCATAGTGCATACTCGTGGTTGAAGTTAGATATTGAGAATGTTGTGGTTGTCCACTGTAAGGCTGGAATGAACAAGGTTGATGATTTCTAGTCTTCTATTATTCTTGAAGGTGAGTAGTATCTAATCATTTTCTTCTAAATTTAATGAACCTGCTTTACATTTACTCCATCTTTCTGCTCAGTTTTATTTATATTTGGTAAGTTAAATGTGCTGCAGTTCTTTCCAATTGCTGAGGAGTCAATGGATTACTATAATCAGAAATGATGTGTTGATGTAAAAGGACTTGTTCTGCCCAGTCAGATTGTAAGTTCGGCTTTGCTATGTCCTAATTCAGCCGAAAATTGGGGATTCTGGAGTATTACACTTTTGCTTCTTCTTGTCTTATGTCTTACTTTATCTTTTGTAACTTAAACATGTTTTTTGTTCCCTTGTTGATTTTGCTATTTCAGGGAAGCTGTGAAACATTTTGATCCTGGTCCTAGTGTTCCTCACAGCCATACCAAGCCTTATGTACGATCTAAGGGAAGGAAGTTTGAGAGGGCTAGAGGAAGAAAGAACAACAAAGGACTTAGTGTTTAAGTTGTATTATTTCTGTATTTTTCTACCGTTTTTAGTTTTGGAATTTGAACTCGAAATTTATTTTGTATTTGAATATTAGTTTATTAATGTATAAAATAATTAAAGCAAAAATTATGTCACTAATAAAAATTGTCTTGCAACAAAAATTGCATACTATATTTATAGGTTTGGTAATAAAAAAGGATTGAAAATTTATATTGTGTAGTAATTAAGATCAAGTAAGAAAAAGAAATTTTTTTTTAATTTAACAAGCCTTTCGCCACGCTTTTAAAGCGTGGCCGTATATCTCCCTATCGCCACGCTTCAAAAGCGTGGCCGTATCTCTCCCTATCGCCACGCTTCAAAAGCGTGGCCATATCTCTACCTATTGCCACGCTTTAAAAAGCGTGGCTGTATTTTCCACCTACAGCCACGTTTTTACAAGTGGCGGTTTGTAAAAAAGCGTGGCAAACAAAAAGCGTGGCAATAGGCTGCAAAAAGCGTGGCGATAGAGCAACCGCCACCCTTTGATAGGTCACCCTTTCAAAAGCGTGGTGGTAGCTTAAAAAGCGTGGCAATAGACATGTTTTCTTGTAGTGCCAATAATGAGTACATCCAATTAGCTACGAATTTATTAGATAGCAATGCTATTGAAGATAATGTAGCTACTAACTTGGCAAGAGATATGTTTGAATGAAAATTTGTACAACATTTTACTAAAGATAATATATTAAGCTTTTTATTTATTATGTCTTATATTGAGGAATTGTGTTATAAAAGATTTAATTTTAAATTTTGATATTAAAAAATAAACTTTTAATTTTAGAATATGTAAATGAGATGAGATTAATGAATGATTTGAAATTAAAAATAAATAATTACAGAATTTGTGGAGGTTCGAAAATCTCACAAAATAGTTAATTTGTGTTAAATTAAAAAATCAATTCATGGGGGTTTTAAACTGCCACAAGAGTTCATTATAAAACTCCCACTAAATACACACAAACCCCCTCCCCACTGAATAGATTGTGGAAGTTTTTAAAAATCCCCACAAAAGACCTCGTGGCACCTCAATTTTTGGGATCTTAGAAACCCCCACAAACTATTTGGTGGGAGTTTTAAACCTTCACAAATAAGAAAAAAAATGCCACAAATAAGTAAAAATCTTGTAGTGTGATTTGGTGCTTGAAAAGCCAACCTTGTTTAGAACAGAGCTGAGTTTTGTGAACCAGGCTCATGGAGCCTGTTTGAGGCCGTAAAGTAATCTTTGTAGCTTGCATACTTGATTAGGGTTTTGGAAAGTGAAGCCTTCTGGTTGTTGCATATGTACATCTTCATAGAGGTCACTGATGACAAGTCATCCTAGCCCACTTTAGCCAGTCTTTTTCTTTAGTTTTCATTAGAATTATGCACTTTCTTGAGCTACAAGCAAGCTAATTGAGTAGAATTTCATGTTTTCCTTGATTGAACCAACCATATGTGAATTCATGCCATTTCATGAGGTTTTAAGCTATAATTGTTGCATATTGTGGAAGATTGAATACCTCATGATTTTGAGCAAAACTTTGATTAGTTTGGTTGATCAATGATAGGTGAAGAAGGCTTGGAGAAAGGTTGAAGCAAAGAGGAATGGCAAGGAGTGAAGAGAGGACAATGGAATAATTGAAAATTGAACCGGGTTGCATGAAGTTAGCCCCAACGTTAGCCCCCTAACTTGGAGGCTAACGTTGGGCATGTGAATCACTCTTTGGAAGTAGCCAACGTTAGCTCCAACGTTAGCCCCCTAACTTGGAGGCTAACGTTGGAACTTGAGAGTTTCTCCCTGGGCTACCAACGTTTGCGCCAACGTTAGCCCCCTAACTTGGAGGCTAACGTTGGCACTTAAATCACAATGGGGGAGTAGGCAACGTTTGCGCCAACGTTAGCCCCCTAACGTGGAGGCTAACGTTGGCGCCAATCACACCAAGCAAGGCCAACGTTAGGGTCAAAGTTAGACCCCTAACGTTGGCGCCAACGTCCATACCAGAAGGATGTGGTTTGCTGATATGAAAAGTTAGGGTCAAAGTTAGACCCCTAACTTTGACCCTAACGTTGAAGACCAACGTTGGCTAACTCCATTTCCAGTTCAATTGGTTCACTTCGGTTCTTCTTCAATCTTCAAAGAGCAATCAACCAAGGCCTCTTTCAACCCAATTCCACCAAGGACAAAGGCCCAACTCAAGGCTTGAAGATCATTTTGGAAAGTGTATAAATAGGATAGAATTCAATTTATTGGAGGAGCTTTTCTGGAGAGTTTTCCTTTAGAGTTTTCCTTTTAGAATTTTCAATATAGTTTTCGGAGAGCTTTTGAACTTGAGTGAACTTTAATTTCTTGCTTTCATTGCTTTCAATTTCATTTTACCTTTGTCTTGGATCTTGGATTTGAGAATTGAAGAAATTCTGTTTCAATCTCAATCTTGGATCTCTCTGCTTTATTTACTGAATTTCATTTCCGGTTTATTGTTCTTCATCTCTTTTCTTTGCAATTTACAATTTCCTTGCTATTGTTCTTGTTGGATCTAGGAAGGCATTGAGATCTAGACTTGGTTTTCTAGTCTCTGGGTCCTGAGATCTAAATTCTCATTTCAATTCTCTGTTTACTGCCTCTTATGTTCATTTACTTTACTGCTTTGTTTCCGGTTCAATCCCAATTCCCCTTTTTCTCTTCTATTTGATGCAATTTAGTTTTTCCTTGTTTAAATTCTGCAAATCCTCATCCCAATCCCCTTTACTTTTCAAGCCATTTACATTTCTTGCGCTTTAAGATTCTGCAATTTACATTTCTTGCACTTTAAGTTTCTGCTATTTAATTTCTTGTTCTTTAAGTTTCAGCAATTTACTTTCCCGCTCTCTTTGATTTCATGCAATTTACATTCTGCAAATCACAAATCACCCAACCAACACTTGATTCGCTTGACTAAATCAACCACTAAGCTAAAATTGCTCAATCCTTCAATCCATGTGGGATCGACCTCACTCCCGTGAGTTTTTATTACTTGATACGACCCGGTGCACTTGCCGGTTAGATTTGTGTGTTTTGGGAGAAATTTATTTTTCACCAAAATATCTCATCAAGTTTTTGGCGCCGTTGCCGGGGATTGATTAGATTGACAATGATTAAGTGAGGTGGTAATCTAGATCAAGCACTTTTTCTTTAATTTTTGACTAACCCACTAACTGTTTGAATTTTTGTCCCAACCGGCTACATCTAATTTTCAAGAGAATCACTGTGTTTTTTGTTGATTGATTTATATGTCCCAGGGAAGGAGGAGTTTCTGAGAAAGAAGAACATCACAACATGAAGCCACAACTCATTACACTAATAGAGAACAATTGTTCCTATGGTGGAAATCCCTTGGAGGACTCTAAACAGCACCTATCCATTTTTCTGAAAACTTGTGGGGCTGTCAATATCAATGGTGTAGACCATGATACTATTAAGCTCTTGTTATTTCCCTTCTCACTGAAGGATGAAGCGGCACAATGGCTTGAAACCTTTCCTCAAGGAAGTATAACTAGTTGGGATGAATTGGTTGCCAAGTTTCTAGCCAAATTTTCCTCACCCCAACAACACATCAAGATGAAAGAAGGAGTACATCCATTCATACAAAGAGAGGAAGAACCACTGTTCAAAGCATGGGAGAGATACAAGAAATCAAATGACAAGGTGGATTTTCG
Organism: Arachis hypogaea; assembly: GCF_003086295.3. Lineage (NCBI taxonomy): Eukaryota > Viridiplantae > Streptophyta > Magnoliopsida > Fabales > Fabaceae > Arachis > Arachis hypogaea. The sequence goes on along the minus strand of NC_092050.1, from coordinate 91,862,690 downwards.
AGCATTCTATGAAGGATTAACCTCCGAAACAAGAAAAGCAGTAGATTACTTCTCAGATGGCCTACTCAAGGCAACAGCAACCATCCAAGGAACTGCAGAGTTCAGTGACGAAAGAGCCAATAACCAACACTCATTTGAGACGCCACGGAATGCAATTTCAGAAAAGGGAGTAATGAATCTTGAAGGAGTGAGAGCAATCATGAATCAAAACAAGCAGCTACACCAGCAAACACAGCAGCAATTGGAATCAATAGCCAGACAAATTGATTCTCTACATTCAGCCACAGTGAATACACAATTTCCACCATGGAAACCACATTCTTATTTAAGAATGAGGGAATTTCAGCATCAGGAACAAAGGGACCTCAACTATAATAACCCCAACTTCCCAAACCTGCAAAAACACCACCATACCAACAAAAATCACTACACACCACCCCAATATACACACCTCCAACTCTATCCTACCCCACCACCTGCCCAAAATGACTTACATCAATCACCACAATTAACACAGTCACAACCAATCCTAAACTTCCAAAAACTCTATGTTCTAGAAATGATGATGGAAAGGTTTATGAAAATTCAAGAAATGACATTAATAGAGCAGGAAGACATAAGGAAAAACCAAGAGGCATATCTCAAAAGAATTGAAGGGTACATGGAACAAATGGTTCAAAACCCTGCTAAACTGGGAGAGAGAGAGGGAAATGTATCCCTAAGAGCCACTGAAGATAACTCGAAGAACAACGAAAAAGCTGCTGGGTTGAAAGGGAAAGCAGTTATGGAAAACAAAGAGAAGCCTATGGTGAGAGGAGGAAACCTGATGCAACAGAAACTTCGACCTCCATGATCAGAGGATGAAGGATGTCAAGCTAGTGACAATAAAAGAGCGCTTGTTGGGAGGCAACCCAACCTGAGGGAGTTTTCTGTTCACAACTATTTTAATAAAATGGTTAATCAGTGTTATCTTTATTGCAAGAAGCTAAGTTTGGTGTTGCACACCAAAACAATCTAAGGGAGAATGAAGGATTCTAAGTTTGGTGTTCCACCAAAATCCTATCATAAAACACATTCTCATTTTCTGCATAATGCTGGCTTCAAGCATGATGGATGAACTAGTTAACTATTCTGCTGTTTCCTAGTTTTCAGTTTTATCAATGTTGAAAAAGAAAAAGAGTTTCACACATGGTTAATCCGATGCATTGGCAAGGTGCTAAGTTTGGTGTTCCCACACCAGAGTAAGTACAAAGGCCACGAATAAATCATGCAAGCTAACCATTTTTCAAGTGCTTGGGAAACAAGCAACTTTCAATATCATTGCAGAGGTCCATACAAGCTGTTGGAAGGACTGAGCATCATCAACCAAAGAAACAAAAGATGAATCTAAAGGACAGCAATGATGATGATGAGAAGAAAGAAAGCAAGTGAACTCCAACAGGTTGTATTGTTAAGTGATTGTTTTACATCAAATATTGCTGTGATTGAAAGTGGATTGTATCCTGATCTACCCTGCCTGTTTGCATAGTATAGTTTCTTTTCTATTTACCCCTGCCTGCATAGCATAGTCTTTCTTTATAATTCAATAAGCAAGATGCTTGATCATTCACAACATTATTATCTTCAAAACTTGTTTGCACTCAATTTTCAAGAATGCATCACATGAAAGTTCTTTGAAAAGAAGGATTGAGGAATTAAACAATTTTGAGGCAAGCAAAAGATTAGGAGAAGTGGTGGTTCTGGTTATATGATTTTGTACTGAGGTTGCATGCTTGTGAAAACTTGCATGGGAGCTCATAGGCGGGACAAGAAGTTCAAAGAAGTATTGTGGAGATTCTCAAGAATCTATTGATCCAAGAAGCAGCAAACAAAACAAAAAAAAAAAAGAAAAAAAAAAGAAAAGAAAATACAAAAACAAAAAGAACATGGCCCAAGGCTCTGAGCATCAATTACTAGGCAGAAAAGAAAGAAGAAACAATGACTCAAAGAGTTGTTAGCCTGGTAAAATGCTTGTGGTTGAAGTGTGTCAAGGAAAGAGGCTTGAGCAAGTAAATCCTCAGGGGTGCTTCAACACCTAATACCTTAAAACCAACTGGTTTAGGAGTATTGATTGAAAGCTTATCTAAAGAGCCGCCTTGAGACATGATACTTAGAGTCGAAGCCAAAGCACAGAAACTATAAGCTGCTTCAAGGTGATTACATATATAGAGATCTCCATGATACCATTTGGATGAAAATCCTAAGACTTACGACTCCCAATATGTAAGGACTAGTGAGCACTGAAGCCCTTGCATGGGCATATGATTTAGAGTTCACCCCACTGATACTTGATCACTTCACTCACTGCACTTTACAAATGTTCCTCAATCCATCTTAATTAAAAGAACCTTGGAGCATAAATTCATTTCTTGCTTGGGGACAAGCAAGCTTTAAGTTTGGTGTTGTGATGACAAGTCATCCTAGCCCACTTTAGCCAGTCTTTTTCTTTAGTTTTCATTAGAATTATGCACTTTCTTGAGCTACAAGCAAGCTAATTGAGTAGAATTTCATGTTTCCCTTGATTGAACCAACCATATGTGAATTCATGCCATTTCATGAGGTTTTAAGCTATAATTGTTGCATATTGTGGAAGATTGAATACCTCATGATTTTGAGCAAAACTTTGATTAGTTTGGTTGATCAATGATAGGTGAAGAAGGCTTGGAGAAAGGTGGAAGCAAAGAGGAATGGCAAGGAGTGAAGAGAGGACAATGGAATAATTGAAAATTGAACCGGGTTGCATGAAGTTAGCCCCAACGTTAGCCCCCTAACTTGGAGGCTAACGTTGGGCATGTGAATCACTCTTTGGAAGTAGCCAACATTAGCTCCAACGTTAGCCCCCTAACTTGGAGGCTAACGTTGGAACTTGAGAGTTTCTCCCTGGGCTACCAACGTTTGCGCCAACGTTAGCCCCCTAACTTGGAGGCTAACGTTGGCACTTAAATCACAATGGGGGAGTAGGCAACGTTTGCGCCAACGTTAGCCCCCTAACGTGGAGGCTAACGTTGGCGCCAATCACACCAAGCAAGGCCAACGTTAGGGTCAAAGTTAGACCCCTAACGTTGGCGCCAACGTCCATACCAGAAGGATGTGGTTTGCTGATATGAAAAGTTAGGGTCAAAGTTAGACCCCTAACTTTGACCCTAACGTTGAAGACCAACGTTGGCTAACTCCATTTCCGGTTCAATTGGTTCACTTCGGTTCTTCTTCAATCTTCAAAGAGCAATCAACCAAGGCCTCTTTCAACCCAATTCCACCAAGGACAAAGGCCCAACTCAAGGCTTGAAGATCATTTTGGAAAGTGTATAAATAGGATAGAATTCAATTTATTGGAGGAGCTTTTCTGGAGAGTTTTCCTTTAGAGCTTTCCTTTTAGAATTTTCAATATAGTTTTCGGAGAGCTTTTGAACTTGAGTGAACTTTAATTTCTTGCTTTCATTGCTTTCAATTTCATTTTACCTTTGTCTTGGATCTTGGATTTGAGAATTGAAGAAATTCTGTTTCAATCTCAATCTTGGATCTCTCTGCTTTATTTACTGAATTTCATTTCCGGTTTATTGTTCTTCATCTCTTTTCTTTGCAATTTACAATTTCCTTGCTATTGTTCTTGTTGGATCTAGGAAGGCATTGAGATCTAGACTTGGTTTTCTAGTCTCTGGGTCCTGAGATCTAAATTCTCATTTCAATTCTCTGTTTACTGCCTCTTATGTTCATTTACTTTACTGCTTTGTTTCCGGTTCAATCCCAATTCCCCTTTTTCTCTTCTATTTGATGCAATTTAGTTTTTCCTTGTTTAAATTCTGCAAATCCTCATCCCAATCCCCTTTACTTTTCAAGCCATTTACATTTCTTGCGCTTTAAGATTCTGCAATTTACATTTCTTGCACTTTAAGTTTCTGCTATTTAATTTCTTGTTCTTTAAGTTTCAGCAATTTACTTTCCCGCTCTCTTTGATTTCATGCAATTTACATTCTGCAAATCACAAATCACCCAACCAACACTTGATTCGCTTGACTAAATCAACCACTAAGCTAAAATTGCTCAATCCTTCAATCCCTGTGTGATCGACCTCACTCCCGTGAGTTTTTATTACTTGATACGACCCGGTGCACTTGCCGGTTAGATTTGTGTGTTTTGGGAGAAATTTATTTTTCACCAAAATATCTCATCAAGTCACCATTGAGGAATGCATTGTTGAAGTCAAACTGGTGGACTTTCCAGCCTTTTGCAAGTGTTATGCTGAGCATGACCCGAACGGTTGTAGGTCTAACTACTGGACTGAAGATCTGGTCATAGTCAACCCCCTATTTCTGGTGAAAATCATTTGCCACAAGCCTTGCCTTGTACTTCTGAATTGTGTCGTCAGGGTTTTTCTTGACTCAAAACACCCATTTGCAACCTATTGGTGCTGAGTTTGGAGGTGGATCAACTAACCTCCATGTGTGATTTTTCACCAGGGCTAAGTATTCCTTATGCATGGTGATGGAGGTGGAAATTAGCCGATTAAGAATTTATAGTAAGAATAGCGTTGCAAGTACAGTTCTTAACCAACAAAAATCCGCTTATCAATTTAGAAAGAGTTGTCACGAACTTAGAATGAAAATACTGGGAGTAGAAATCCCAGGTCGTCTCCCAACGAGTTGACAAAATGGTGCTATTTTATTAGTCAGGGGTCTTCCGAGAAATTTTAAGAGTTGAAGAACAGAAAATTAAATGATCGTGAATTAAAGCAATGTAAATTAAAAGAGATTTATATATTTAAAATAAAAAGCCTTGACCGGGGGAATGATTAATTAGAAGTTCTATCCTTGTTGGAATTCTCTCAAGTGTAGTATCAAGAGGTTATTGTTTTCACTTAGTTAACCCTTACTAAATAAAAGAAAGTCAAGTGATTGAGCTAACTCTTATTCGCAAGTCCTAATCCTCTCCTTATGGAAGGATTAGCGTTAGTAAATAGAAAATTAGCCAACAACTTCCAATTTAACTAATCACTTGAGCATTCCAACTCAAGGGTCTCCTTTTAATCAACCCCCAAGTCAAATGGGGAGTCTACTCCATTGACACGAATATAACTTTCACAGAAATATAAGAAGAAGACATGATAAATTAAATAAAATAGGAATTAAAAGAGTAAAGGAATAAGAAAGCATACTAGAATAATAGCGACTTCAACGGAGGTAGTGACTCTTCTCAATATCCAAAGCAAAAGCATCAAAACTAGAAATCAATGAATGTAAAGGAAACCTAGAGGAATAGTGATTTCTCTCTAAGATTCCAATCTAAAACTAAAAACTATGCGAATGAGAATGTGTCTAGAGTCTCTGCTTGTCCCCTGGCTCTAGTCTGTGTTTCTGGGCCGAAAACTGGGTCCAAACTCGGCCCAAAATTGCCTCTAGCATTTTCTGCAGGTAGCGTATGTCACGTGTACGCGTCAGTCAGGCGTACGCGTCGCTGGTCAACTTTGCGTCTCACGCGTACGCGTCAGGTACGCGCACGCGTCGCTCCTCGCTGGTTATCTCCTTTATTTATTGTGCTCCTTCCATTTTTGCAAGGTTGCTCTCTATCCTCTAAGCCATTCTTGTCGTATAAAGCCTGAAAATAGTTAACACACAGATCATGGATCGAATGGTATAAAGAGGGATTAAAAATATACAATTTAAAGGTTTGGGAAGCAGGTTTTCAATCATAGAACAAAATTAGGAAGGAGTTGTAAGATCATGCAAATTGTATGAATAAGCGTGCAAAGGCTTGATAAAAACCACTCAATTGAGAACAAGATAAACCATAAAATAGTGGTTTATCACATGGCCTCTCTCCAGTGAGGGATGGTAAGGGCCTAGACAATGAACTTCGGGAGATTGGTGGCCAAAGCTGTATCTAGGGATAGGGTGGCAGTGAACACTCATGGTTTGGTGATACTACTCTTGCTTCTAGTTTGCATAGGGTGTGTGTTCTGCACAGCCGCAGGGGCAGTGGTGGCACGAATTCCTACACTTCTTACAACTAAACCAGCAAGTGCACTTGGTCGTCCAAGTAATACCTGAGTGAGTCAGGGTCGATCCCACGAGGATTGTGGTTTGAAGCAAGCTATGGTTATTGATGAGTCCATATTTGATGAGATATTTTGACTTGAATTGAGTAGATTTCATCACATAAACTCACACTTATTCACTTAAATAGCATACTTTTGTGTTTTCTCCCTAAATTGATCCTAAATGTGAAAAGATGCATTTTTGTGCTTAAATTAGTGATTTTAATTCCACTTTTATTCCATTTGATGCCGTGACATGTTTGTTGAGTGATTTCAGGTCATAGAGACAAGAATGGATAACCAAAAGTGGAAGAAATCATGTACAAGGGAGAACACATGAAGAAAACAAGGAAAAGCACATACAGTCAAGTGGGCGTGCACACAAGCAAGCGTGCATACGCACAAGAAGGAATTAGTATGTGTGCGTGCGCACAACCCTCTGTGCATATGCACAGGTGAACATTCAGCAAAGTGTGCGTACGCACACATATGTGTGCGGACGCACAGGTCCCTGAACGTGGTTTCACTAATAAAACACGTGATCCACGATTTTTCGGGGCTTTTAACCCAATTTGGGAAGGTTTGATGCTGAATGGGTGTGCTATATGAAGGGATATCAACACATATGAAGGAGGCATTATTACAAGCTTACATTAGGTTTTAGTTTTAGTTTTTCTTAGTTAGAAATCATCCTTAGGAGTAGGAGTAGTATAGATAGCAAATGCTCTCCTAGGGTTTTGATTGAAGCATTTTATAGCAAGTTTGATATTAGATTTTGCTTCTTTAATTGTAAGTACTCTTAATTTCCTCTTTAATTACTTCATCTTTACTTTCATTTCCTTTTGGTTCTAGTCACTTTGTTTATATTTGTAATTTTGAGTTTCTTGAAGTTTTGATTGATGATATTCATGTTTTATGCTTTATATATGCTTGATTACTTGTTTATAGTTGGAATTGTGAATAGTTGGTTACAGTTTTCTATTTTCCTTTGCAATTTCCCATGTTTTGTTTTTGTGCCCACCAAGTGTTTGTGAAAATGCCACTCGGTAATTTTGAATAGATTTTCACACCTTGACTTGGGATTTGAGTTCCTAAGATACTAGAGTCATAATGTTTGACATTTAGTGATAATTTTTGGGTAGTTAGTTGACTCTTGTTTCCATTGAAGCTAGCTTTTTACAAATTAATTTGGTAAGTTAGCTAGGACTTATGGATCAAGGTCAATTATGCTTGCTAAACTTCCTCCTCGATGTTAGGAGTTAACTAAGCGAGATTGACTCATTATAATTAACATAGTTGTGGTTATGGCGATGATAGGATTCCTTGGATCCTCATTCCCAAGTCAAGGCTCTTTTTATACATATCTTTGCATTTTCACTAGTTTTGATCTTTTTTCCGTTTTAATTGCATTAATCCCAATTTTGACCATTTTTATTTCTTTTATTTCTTAGTTCGTTTAATCTTTAGTTCTTTGATTGAAAACCCCTTTTTCCTCACAACCGAAAGCATGACACAATCGATTTGCATCCCTAGGGAGAACGACCCGAGGTTTCATTACTCTCGGTTTATATGTTTTGTATTTTGAAAAACTAAACTTTGATTTGAGCATTATTCATTGGCTTGGAACTATACTTGCAATGGAACTATTTTGTGAAAATTTTAAGCTGACGGTTTTGCTCTTTCAGTTATCTTGTAGATCTTAGTCAGGCAGATAGAAGAGGTAGATATGTTGTTTGAAGCACATAAAATTGGAATAAGATGGAATTACAATGTTTGATTATAACCAGTGATAAGAAGATGGTTAAGGCTTGGAGATGCTTTGCTCTTTAGGATAACACTGGTTTTACTGTCTTGTTCAACTGTGAATGATTTTTCTATGGATGGCTGTATGTGATCAACACCGGTTGAGAGGTCGCCAATTCTCCTCCACCTCTGAACCCCAGGGTTAGTGTGGATCCATTCTGATTGAGGGTGAAGCTCCTGCAGTCTATTCTCATTAAAGATCCTACTCAAAACACCACAGACAAGGTCGAATCTTCCGAATCAGAAAATGCTGTGCCTTTGGGTTCTAGCCTCTACCACAAAGACCCTAATCTCCCCATACCTCGCTGAACTGATGTCTCGAGAAGTCTCCAACAAAGTCGTGGATTAGCTGTCTAAGAGATGTATAATCAAGCTAGTGGTTCATCATTGTTCGATGAAAGTTGCACTCTGTACCCATGTAGAATGAGATAACCTTGTTCCAGTTCAACGCATTCATAATGATGAAGAACGAAGATACATCTTAGAATTGAGAATCAAACACGGATTGAAAAGAAACAGTAATACTTTTATTAATCCATAAAACTCAGCAAGGCTCCTCCCCTCAACCTAAGAGGTTTAGAAACTCATACTGATAGAGAATACAATATGAAAAATGTGTAAATTGTCTATCTTCTCCAAATAAGGTAAAAATTCTCAAATAAATACTAGACTAATGACTAAGGATTACATAAGAAGGGTAAAACAGTCTTTTAGTGCCAAAATCCACTTCTGGGGCCCACTTGGTGAGTTTTTGGACTGACCTTTGATGAGATCCATGTGCTAGGAGGCCTCTAGGGTGTTGAACGCTGGCTAGGGGTTCCTTTATGGGCGTTGGACGCTGGTCTCTTCTCCTTTGGGCATTGGACGCCGTAATACGGCAGGAGGCTGGTATTGGATGCCAGTTTTGGGCCTTCAATTCTGAAGCAAAGTATAAACTATTATATATTAATGGAAATCTCTAGATGTTAGCTTTTCATAGTCGTTGAGAATGCTCCATTTAGACTTCTGTAGCTCCAGAAAATCTCTTTCGAATGCAATGAGGTCAGATCTGGACAGCATCTGTAGTGCTTTCTCTGTCTCTGAATCAGACTTTTGCTCCAGCTGCTCAATTTCAGCCAGAAATTACCTGAAATTGCATAAAAACACACAAACTCAAAGTAGAATCCAAAAATATGATTTTTTCACTAAAACCTATAAAAACTTAATAAAACTTAGACAAAACATACTAAAAACTATATGAAAATGATGGCAAAAAGCGTATAAAATATCCGCTCATCAGAACACCAAACTTAAACTGTTGCTTGTCCTCAAGAAACTAAAAACAAAGTAGGATAAAAAGAAGAGTAAGATATAATAAATCTCAGAGTTTCCAATGAAACTCAGTTTCAATTAGATAAGAGGGACTTAGTAGCTTTTTGCTTCTGAATAGTTTTGGCATCTCACTATCTATTGAAACTCAGAAGTGTTGGTCTCTTTAGGAACTTAAAATCCAGATGATATTATTGTCTCTCCTTGTTCAGTTTTTTTTTACTCTTGATCACAGCTTTTAGAGTCTTGGCCGTAACACTAAGCACTTTGTTTTCCAGTATTACCACCGGATACATAAATGCCACAGACACTTTTACTGGGTGAACCCTTTCGGATTGTGATTCAGCTTTGCTAGAATCCCCAGATAGAGGTGTCCAGAGTTCTTAAGCACACTCTTTTTGCTTTGGACCACGACTTTAACTGCTCAGTCTCAAGTTTTTCACTTGAAACCCTTACACCACAAGCATATGGTTAAGGACAGCTTAGTTGAGCTGCTTAGGCCAAGATTTTATTCCATATAGGCCCTCCTAACCATTGATGCTCAAAGCCTTGGATCCTTTTACCCTTGCCTTTTGGTTTAAAGGGTTGTTAGCTTTTTGCTCTTGCCTTTTGGTTTAAAGAGCTATTGGCTTTTTCTGCTTTTTATTTTTTTCGCATATATATATATTATTTTTTTCTTTTGCAACATGTTTTTTCTTTTTCTTTTTGCTGCTTTTTCTTGCTTCAAGAATCAATTTTTGGATTTTTTAGATTACCAATAATACTTTTCCTTTTTCATCATTCTTTCAAGAACCAACATTCTTAATTTCAATTTCAAATATGCACTGTTTATTCATACCTTCAGAAAACTAAAGCAATGCCACCACATCAAAATAATTGAACTATTCTTATTATATAACTTGAAATTCATGTATCTCTAAATTCTTTTCAAATAAATTTTTTTTTTAAGTAATGGTAGGAGATATATGAAACATTTTATAGCTTAAAGACATAGATGGAAATGATCATGCAATAAGAACAAGAGAACAAATAATACAACATAACAAAAAATAGAAAAATAACATAAGAAAAAGGAGATTAAGGAAACGAAGCCACCTTTAATGGTGGCGGCTAGTACTCCTCCTCGAGGACCCAATGTAGTACTTAATCTCTTCAATGTCACTCCTTTGTATTTGTTGTTCTTTCCTCATAGCCCTTTGGTCTTCCCTTATTTTATTGAGGATGGTGGAATGCTTTTGATGCTTCAACCTCAATTGCTCCATATTATTGTTTAATTTTCCAAGAGAATTATGCAATTGGTCCCAATAGCTTTGAGGAGGGAAATGCATCCCTTGAGGTATCTCAGGGATCTCATGTTGAGGCGGCTGTACAGGCTCTTGCGCATGCTCTCTAGTTTGCTCCATCCTCTTCTTAGTGATAGGATTGTCCTCCTCAATGGAGATATCTCCCTCTATGATAAATCCAGCTGAATTGCATAGATGACAGATGAGGTGTGGGAATGTCAACCTTGCTTTGGTGGAAGGCTTCTCAGCTATCTTGTACATTTCTTGAGGGATCACCTCATGTACTTCCACCTCACTTCCAATCATAATGAAGTGGATCATAATGGCTCTTTCAATAGTTACTTCTGACCAGTTGCTAGTAGGAATGATAGAGCATTGGAGGAATTCCAACCATCCTCTAGCCATGGGCTTGAGGTCAAGCCTTCTTAGTTGAATGGGCTTGCCTTGGGAATCCCTTTTCCACTGTGCTCCTTCCACACAGATTTCTGAGAGCACTTGATCCAGTCTCTGATCAAAGTTGACTCTTCTAGTGTAAAGATGTGGGTCTCCTTGCATCAAGGGCAAGTTGAACGCCAACCTCACACTTTCTGAGCTAAAATCTAAGATTCTTCTTCGGACCATGGTGCTCCAATTCTTGAGATTTAGGTTCACACTAATGTCATGGTTTTTCGTGACCCATGCATTAGCATAGAACTCTTGCACCATTAAGATTCCATCCTTTTGGATGGGATTGGTTAGCACTTCCCAATCTCTTCTCTGGACCTCTCTTTGGATTTCCGGATACTCATTCTTCTTGAGCTTAAAAGGGACCTCAGAGATCACCTTTTTCTCTGCCACTACTTCATAGAAGTTGTCTTGGTAGGCTTTGGTGATGAATCTTTCCATCTTCCAAGATTTGGAGGTGGCGGCTACTACCTTTCCTTTCCTCTTTCTAGAGGGTTCTCCAACCTTGGGTTCTATAAGTGGGAATGGAAAGCAAAAAGCAATGCTTTTCCAACACCAAAATTAAAAGCTTTGCTTGTCTTCAAGCAAAAATAAAGAAAAAAGAAGAATGGAGAAGAAGAAGAAGAAAATAGAAGAAGATGGAGGGAGAGAGCAATTTGGCCAAGGGCTTTGATGTGTATGAGAGGTGTGTGTATGAAGGGTTAGTAAGAGGGGTATTTATAGGAGTGGGCTAGGGTTGGGTTCGGTCATGGGTGGGGTAAATGGGAGGAAAATTTGATGTTGAAGTGGGTGGAGGTTGCTGGGAGTTATGATGGTTTTGGGAAAGTGATATGGATGTGATTGGGCTAGGGTTTATAGGAAAGAGTGTATGGGGAAGTGTGAAAATAAGTGGGGTAGGTGAAGATGCTATGGGACCCACTGGACCTGAGAAGCTAGGGAATTCAGATTCCTGCCCTCTGCATGGACGTTGAACGCCTAGCACTATGCCCATAGCTAGCGTTCAACGCCAACAATTCTGCCATTATGGGCGTTGAACACCCAACCAGTGCTTCCTGGCTGGCGTTCAATGCTAGCAAGACACTCCATCTAGAGTGTTTTGTTTTCATTGCTGAACCTTTTTGTCTCTGTTCTGACTGCTGCACATGATCATGAACCTAAATAAATAAGTTAAAGAAAAACAAAATTAAGGAATTAAAAAAAATAAAAATAATTAATTAGGGTTAGGTTGCCTCCCAACAAGTGCTCCTTTAACGTCACTAGCTTGACGGTTAGCTCCTTACGGAGATTGATATGGGCTCAGAATTTCACCCTTTACAATGAACTTTCTTTCTGTCTTCTCATGAATGAGCTCCCCATGCTCTAGAGACAAGACACGACTCACTGTATGCGGTATGACTGGCTTCTTGGAGAAGACAACTCTCATGCCAGGTGAGAGGCCTTCAGTGGGACTTTCTTGTCCCTCCAGCCTTTTGGTACTTTCTTCCTAGTACCTTTGTTTTCAGTGCTTGTTAATGACTGCCCAACACCAAACTTAGAATTGATGTTTGGGGGTTTAGTAAAGCTCTGCACTGAAAGAGATGGTTGGAACACTAAGTGTTGCACAGTTATCTCTCTTTTTTTAGAGGGATAGTTCGGGTGAGGCATCCTGAACAAGATGTGATCCTCTCCTAGTTGTAGAATCAGTTCTCCTTTTGCTACATCAATAATAGCATTGGCAGTGGCTAGGAAAGGTCTTCTAAGGATAATGGATTCATCCTCATCTTCCCTAGTATCTAAGATAATGAAGTTTGCAGGGATGTAAAGGTTTTCAACCTTCACCAAGACATCCTCTACTAAGCCATATGCTTTCTTCATTGATTTGTTTGCCATCTCTAGTAAGATATTTACAGTTTTTACCTCAAAGATTCCCAGCTTCTCCATTACACAGCGTGGATGAGGTTTATACTTGACCCTATGATGAGCGGATATTTTATACGCTTTTTGGGGATAATTTCATATAGTTTAGAGTATGTTTTAGTTAGTTTTTAGTCTATTTCTAGTAGTTTTTAGGAAAAATTCATATTTCTGGACTTTACTATGAGTTGTGTGTTTTTCTGTAATTTCAGGTATTTTTCTGGCTGAAATTGAAGGAGCTGAGCAAAAATCTGATTCAGGCTGAAAAAGGACTGCTAATGCTGTTGGATTCTGACCTCCCTGCACTCAAATTGGATTTTCTGGAGCTACAAAACTCGAAATGGCATGCTTCCAATTGCGTTGGAAAGTAGACATCCAGGGCTTTCCAGCAATATATAATAGTCCATACTTTGCATAAGGATAGACGACGTAAACTGGCGTTCAACGCCAGTTCTCTGCCCAATTCTGGCGTCCAGCGCCAGAAAAGGATCAAAAACTGGAGTTGAACGCCCAAACTGGCATAAAAACTGGCATTCAACTCCACAAATGGCCTCCGCACGTGAATTGCTTAAAGTCTCAGCCCCAGCACACACCAAGTGGGCCCCAGCACACCAAGTGGGCCCCAGAAGTGGATCTCTGCATCATCCATCATAGTCCACTCATATTTTGTAACCCTAGGCTACTAGTTTAGTATTTAAACAACTTTTAGAGACTTATTTTGTATCTCATGACATTTCAGATCTAGACTTTGTATTCTCTGACGGCATGAGTCTCTAAACCCCATTGTTGGGGGTGAGGAGCTCTGCTGTGTCTCGATGAATTAATGCAAGTATTTCTGTTTTCCATTCAAACACGCTTGTTCCTATCTAAGATGTTCATTCGCGCTTAACTGTGATGGAGGTGATGATCCGTGACATTCATCACCTTCCTCAAACCATGAACGCGTGCCTGACAACCACCTCCGTTCTATATACGATTGAATGAGTATCTCTTAGATTCCTTAATCAGAATATTCGTGGTATAAGCTAGAACTGATGGCAGCATTCATGAGAATCCGGAAAGTCTAAACCTTGTCTGTGGTATTCCGAGTAGGATTCAAGGATTGAATGACTGTGACGAGCTTCAAACTCCTGAAGGCTGGGCATTAGTGACAGACGCAAAAGGATAGTAAATCCTATTCCAACCGGATCGAGAACCAACCGGTGATTAGCCGTGCTGTGACAGAGCACGTGAGCGTAGTTTTCACTGGAATGATGGAAGGTAGCCATTGACAACGGTGATCCACCAACACACAGCTTGCCATAGGGGGACGTGCGTGCGTGAACAAGAAGACAGAGGAAAGCAGAGATTCAGAAGACAAAGCATCTCCAAAACTCCAACATATTCTCCATTACTGCACAACAAGTAACTTTTAATTTATGCTCTACTGGTTACTCACAATTCAATTGATAAACATAATTGACTTCCTGACTAAGATTTACAAGATAACCATAGATTGCTTCAAACCAACAATCTCCGTGGGATTCGACCCTTACTCACGTAAGGTATTACTTGGACGACCCAGTGCACTTGCTGGTTAGTGGTACGAGTTGTGAAAAGTGTGATTCACAATTCGTGCACCACCCTAGGTCACACAAAGCCTTCTCAAAGGTCATGGTGCCTATGGTGCAAGGAACTAGGAAGCGTCCAGGATCTAGAAGGTTCTAAGGTAGCTTCTGTTGAACCAAAGTATTGAGTTCTTTAGAAAGCACTGGAGGTTCTTCCTCCAAAGGCTTTGTACCAAATATCTTGGCATTCAACTTCATGAGAGCTCCTAGGTACTAAGCAACTTGCTCTTCCTTAGTGTCTTCATCCTCATCAGAGGATGAGTATTCACCAGAACTTATTGATAAACCACTATTTTATGGTTTATCTTGTGCTCAATTGAGTGGTTTTTATCAATTTTTTGCACACTTATTCATACTAATTACATAGTTTTACATTTTCCTTCCTAAATTCTGTGCTATGATTGAAAACATGCTTCTTTGTCCTTAAATTTGCTAATTTTAATCCTCTCCTATTACCATTCGATGCCTTGATATGTGTGTTAAGTGATTTCAGGTTTATAGGGCAGGAATGGCTTAGAGGGTGGAAAGGAAGCATGCAAAAGTGGAAGGAATACAAGAAGTTGAAGGAATTGCTAAGTTGTCCAGCCTGACATCTTCGTACTTAACTGACCATAACATGAGCTACAGAGGTCCAAATGAGACGGTTCTAGTTGCGTTGGAAAGCTAACATCCGGGCTTTCAAAATGATATATAATTTGCCATAGTGGCCGTACAGATAGGCAATGCGCATGCGTACTTGACGCGCACGCATTGTTCTGAAGAAAATCCAGCAACCTCTACGTAACAGAATTCACCCCCAACGATTTCTGGGCAATTTTTGACCCAGTTTTCGGCCCAGAAAACACATATTAGAGGCTACTGAGTGGGGGTATCCTTTCATTCATTCATTCACATAATTTTAGGTTTAGATGTAGTTTCTGGAGAGAGAGACTCTCTACTCTCTCTTAGGTTTTAGGAATTAGGATTTCTTCTTCCCAATTCCAGGTTCAATGTTCCTTTAATTTAGTTCTTTTCTACTTTTATCTATCCTAGAATTTTGGTTTATTTCTTTCCCTTTGTTGAATACTTTATGTTGACAATTGGTTTATGAACTCCATGTTATATTTGATTTTCTATTTAATACACTTTGAGGTATTTCAGATTTATGATTGTTTCTTCTATTTATGTTATTGATGCTTTCAATTTAAGCTAGATTTTTCCCCTCTTGTCTTTGGTTGAGTAATTAGAGACACTTGAGTTATCAAACTCCTTGTTGATTGAAAATTAGAATTTGCTGATTGATTTGGATCCCTCTAAAGCTAGTCTTTCCATAGGAGTTGACTAGGACCTGAGGAATCAAATTGATTAGTCCACTTGACTTTCCTTTATTTAGTAAGGGTTCACAAAGTGGGAGAAACGAACAATTCTTATCACAATTGATAAGGATAACTAGGATAGGACGTCCAGTTCTCATACCTTGCAAGGGTTTTCATGATTATTAATTTACTTTCTTGCCAATTTATTTCCTTGTTCCCTATTTCAAAAACCCAAAAGATACTTTTCTATAACCAATAATAAATCATACTTTCCTGAAATTCCTTGAGAGACGACCCGAGGTTTAAATGCTTCGGTTATCAATTTTATTGGGTTTGCTTTAGTGACAACCAAAAGTTTTGTACAAAAGGATTCTCTGTTGGTTTAGAAACTATACTAGCAACGAGACTTTATCTGTAAAATTCTTTATCTTCAAAAGCCCGTTCATCACTTATGCACTGGAGGAGTGCATGCAAGGGAACCTCTATCGTCTCTATATGAGCCTTGGCTTCCTTTACTTCTTGGATATGGATAACTTCAGTAGGTAATGAACATTTGGAGGTGTGCCATTACTGGCGTTTAACGCCAGTTTTTTTCCAAGTTGGGCGTTGAACGCCCAGGAGGGACCTCTTTCCTGGCATTCAACGCTAGGTTCTCTACCATTGAGGGCATTGAATGCCCAGTGAGGGATTCCTCCCTGATGTTTAGTGCTAGGCTCTTGGCCAGTTTGGGCATTGGACACCTAGTGAGGTCTTCCTTACTGGCATTTTGCGCCAGACTCTTGGCCAATTTGGGCATTGAACGCCCAGTGAGGTCTTCCTCACTGGCATTCAACGCCATCCTATTCTCTCCAGATTTTGTTTCATCCTCTATGGTGATGGTCTTGTACTCTTCTCTTGGGTTTACTTCAGTGTTACTAGGAAGAGTGTGAAGAGGAGTCTTAGGGATTCTCTTGCTCAGTTGACCAACTTGTATCTTCAAATTTCTAATGGAAGATCTTGTCTCAGTTATGAAACTATGAGTGGTCTTAAGAGGCTGGAGACTAGAATGGTTAAGTCAGAAAGGCTCTGCTTAGGAGTCTCTCTATTCCCCTGAGAAGATGGGAATTGTGGCTTGTTGTTGAACCTATTCTGGGTTCTTCCACCTTGATTGTTATTGACACCTTGCTGAGGTTTCTGTTGGTCCTTCCATGAGAGGTTAGGATGATTCCTCCATAAAGGGTTATAGGTGTTTCTATAGAGTTTTCCCATGTAATTTACCTCCTCCATGGTGGGTAGATCAGGATCATAAGCTTCTACTTCAGAGGAAGCTTCCTGAGTGCTGCCAACTGCAGCTTGCATTCCAGTCAAATGCTGAGAGATCATATTAACCTGCTGTGTCAAGATCTTGTTCTGAGCCAAGATGGCATTCAGAGTGTCAATTTCAAGAACTCCTTTCTTCTGAGAGATCCCATTGTTCACAGGATTTCTCTCAGAGGTGTACATGAATTGGTTATTTGCAACCATCTCAATGAGTTCTCTTACTTCTGTAGGAATTTTCTTCAAGTGAAGTGATCCACCTGCAGAGCTGTCCAATGATATTTTGGACATCTCAGACAGACCATCATAGAAAATTTCTAGGATAGACCATTCTGAAAGCATGTCAGGAGGACACCTCTTGATAAGTTGCTTGTATCTTTCCCAAGCTTCTTAGAGGGATTCACCTTCTTTTTGTCTGAAGATTTGAACTTTCACTCTGATTTTGCTCATCTTTTGAGGAGGAAAGAATTTGGCCAAGAAAGCATTGACCAGCTTTTCTCAGGAGTCTAGGCTCTCTTTTGGTTGAGAATCCAACCATATTTTAGCTCTGTCTCTAACAGCAAAGGGAAAGAGCATAAGTCTGTAGACCTCAGGATCCACTCCATTAGTCTTAACAGTGTCATAGATTTGCAAGAATTCAGATAGGAATTGATGTGGATCTTCTAGTGGAAGTCCAAGAAACTTGTAATTCCGTTGCAGAAGAGAGACTAACTGAGGCTTAAGCTTAAAATTGTTAGCTCCAATGGCAGGTACAGAGATGCTTCTGCCATAAAAATCAGAGGTAGGCATGGTGAAGTCACCAAGAACCTTTCTTGCCTCTCCTTCATGATTAGGCTCAGCTACCATGTCTTCACCTTCCTATTTAAAATTTTCTGAAAGGTTTCTTCCGGAGTGTTGTGCTTTAACTTGTTATAAGCTCCTCCTTAAAGTCCTCTCAGGTTCAAGATCAAGATTAAAGAGAGGTTCTTTATCGCTGTTCCTGGTCATAAACAAGAAAAAGAAACCAAGAAAAGAGGAGAATGGGAGCTCTATGTTCAAGAACAGAGAACTCCCTATGAGATGTGAAGAAGAAAGGAAAGAAGAATGAAGATAGAAGAAGGAGAAGAAGAATTCGAATAAAGAGAGGAGAAGAATTCGAAAATTAGAAGTAAAAAGAGAAACAAGAATTAAAATATTTTTTCTTTTTATTTTATTTATTTATTTAATTCAAAAATAGAAGCTAATTAATTAAAAAGATTTGAAAATTAAATGATAAATTTTCAAAAATAGAAGAGAGAGATAGAAGAGAATTTTCAAAAATAGGAGAGAGAAGAATTAGTTAAGAAGTTTTAAAAAAGAAGAAAGAGAAAATAAGTAACTAATAAGAAAGATTTGAAAACAAGATAAGATAGAAGATTAGAAAAGATTTGATTTCGAAAATATTTGAAAAAGTCAACAAGATAAGATAAGAATTGAAAAGTAATTTTAAAATTTAAAAGAAGATAAGATAGAGAAGATAAGATAAGTTAGGTAAGAAAGATAAGGTAAGGAAGTTAAGAGAAGATAAGTTTTAAATTGAAAAGATTTGAAATCAAAATAAAAAATTTAGTTTCTAATTTAAAAAGATTTGAAATTTAAATTTTAAAAGAAAGATAAGATAAGAAAGAATCGAATTTTAAAAGAAAAGATTTGAATAGAAGTTGAAGAAGATAAGATTTGAAATTTGATTTTTGAAAAAGATTTGATTTTGAAATTTGAAATTTGAAATTTGAAATTTGAAATTTTGAAATTGAATTTTAAATTTTGAATTTGAAATAAGATAAGATTAGATTTTGAAAATTGAATTTTAAACTTTTGAATTTTGAATTTGAAACAATATAAGATAAAAGTTTGAAAAAGATATGATTTTTGAAAAGATTTGATTTTGAAATTTGAAACTATAATAAGATAAGATAATAATTTTTGAAATTAAAATTTGAAAAATTGGTTGTAATATTCGAAAATTGCAATTAAAGATAAGAAAAGATATTTTATTTTTTTGATTGTTTAATTTAATGAAGAAAGAGAAAAACAACAAAAAGACACCAAACTTAAAATTTTTAGATCTAAGAACACCTAGTGTGCAAAAATTAGAAGGAAAAACACAAGGGGACACCAAATTAAAAATTTTAAGATCAAAACAAAAAGAAAAAGAAGAACACTTTGAAGATCAAGAAGAACACCAAGAACAAAACTCAAAGAATTCAAGGAAAATAAGAACATGCAAAGGACACCCAAACTTCAAATTTTTGAAAACTAAAGACACACTTTTCGAAAATTTAAAAGAAAAGACATAAGAAGACACCAAACTTAAAGATTGACACAAGATTCAAACAAAAGACACTATTTTTGAAAATTTTTAGAAAAAGACTCAAAGAAATTCGGACAAGAACAAGAACAAAAACAAAAGATTCCAACCAAAAACAAAGATTAATAAAGAAAAGAAAAGGTTTCTGAAATTTTTTTTTGAAAAAAAAGAAGAAGAAAATAAAAGACCCAAACAAAATTAAAAACAATACCTAACCTAATCAACAAGATAATCCGTCAATTATCCAAACTCGAACAATTCCCAGCAATGGCGCCAAAAACTTGGTGGCACAAATTCCCACACTTCGTACAACTGAACCAGCAAGTGCACTAGGTCGTCCAAGTAATACCTGAGTGAGTCAGGGTTGATCCCACGAGGATTGTGGTTTGAAGCAAGCTATGGTTATCTTGTAGATCTTAGTCAGGTGGATAGAAGAAGTAGATATGTTGTTTAAAGCGCATAAAATTGGAATAAGATGGAATTACAATGTTTGATTATAACCAGTAATAAGAAGATGGTTAAGGCTTGGAGATGCTTTATTTTTCTGGATAACTCTGGTTTCACTGTCTTTTTCAACTATGAATGATTTCTTCTATGGCAGGCTGTATGTGATTAACACCGATTGAGAGGTCGCCAATGCTCCTCCAGATCTGAATCCCAGTGTTATTGTGGATCCATTCTGACTGAGGGTGAAGCTTCTGTAGCCCATTCTCCTTAATGATCCTACTTAAAATGCCACAGACAAGGTTGAATCTTCCGAATCAGAGAATGCTGTGCCTTTGGATTCAAGCCTCTACCACAAAGACCCTAATCTCCCCATACTTTGGCTGAACTGATGTATCGAGAAGTCCCCAACGAAGTCGTGGATTAGCCGTCTAAGAGATGTATAATCAAGCTAGTGGTTCATCATTGTCCGATGAAACACGCACTTTGAACCCATGTAGAATGAGATAACCATGTTCTAGTTCAACGCATTCATAATGATGAAGAACGAAGATACATCTTAGAATCGAGAATCAAACACGGATTGGAAAGAAACAGTATTACTTTTATTAATCCATAAAACTCAACAGGGCTCCTTCCCTCAAACTAGGTGGTTTAGAAACTCATACTGATAGAGAATACAATATGAAAAACGTGCAAAGTGTCTATCTTCTCTGAATAATGTAAAAATTCTCAATAAATACTAGACTAATGACTAAGGACTACATAAGAAGGGTAAAACAGTCTTTTAGTGCCAAAATCCACTTTTGAGGCCCACTTGGTGAGTGTTTGGGCTGATTTTTGATGCAATCCACGTGCTAGGAGGCCTCTAGGGCATTGAACTCTGGCTAGGGGGTCCTTTATGGGCGTTGGACACTGGTCTCTTCTCTTTTGGTTGCCAGTTTTGGGCCTTCAATCTGAAGCAAAGTATGGACTATTATACATTGCTTGAAAGCTCTGGATGTTAGTTTTCCATAGCTGTTGAGAACGCTTCATTTGGACTTCTGTAGCTCTAGAAAAGCTCTTTTAAATGCAACGAGGTCAGATCCGGACAGCATCTGCAGTGCTTTCTCTGCCTCTGAATTAGTCTTTTGCTCCAGCTCCTCAATTTTAGCCAGGAATTACCTGAAATTGCATAAAAACACAGAATCTCAAAGTAAAATCCGAAAATATAAATTTTGCATTAAAACCTATAAAAAAATTAATAAAACTTAGACAAAATATACTAAAAACTATATGAAAATGATGGCAAAAAGCGTATAAAACTTTTGTTTATCAGGCAGCAGTAGGGTGTAGACGAGGCCCAATTTCAACCTACAAGGGGAGAGTGTTAGAGGAAGCAGCACTACCAACAATGTTAGCTTCAGACTCAGAGTTAGTGATAAGAACAGGTGTAGTTTGCAATGAATTAGATATAGTATTGGTATTAGTGGAAGGTGTATCATGAATGTCTATGCAGGGTGGTTTGAAGATGTAAGTGCTTGGTGGTGTGATTTTCGTGGTTGCTGGTTTTGGGTTAGGGGAATAGGGGTGTGGGGTGAACAGTGATGGAAAGGGAAATTCAAGTTCATTGAAGATGACATTTCTGGCTATATAGTTTTTGCCTAATGGAAAAAGACACTTGTACTGCTTGTGGTCAGGGCTGTAACCTATGAAGATGCATTTAGTGGATCGATGGTTCAGTTTATGTTTGTTGTATGGTGTCAGCCAAGAAAAACAGGCACAACCGAAGGCTTTTAGGGAGCTGTAGTATGGCACAATATTGAATAGGATCTCTAGAGGAGATTTAAGGTTTAAGGTTGGGGTTGGAAGTCTATTGATGAGATAGGTTAGGTCAGGACAGCTTCATCCCAGAAAGAAAGGGGTAGAGAGGCTTGTAATAGGAGGGTGAGGGAAGTTTCCATCAAGTGTTTATGCTTTCTCTCCACACAACCATTTTGTTGATGTGTGAGAAGATAGGTAAGTCTGTGTTGTATTTCTTGATCTCGAAGGTATTGATTGAAGGTGTATGACATGTATTCTCCATTACCAGTTTAGACGGCCTTGATTTGTTGGCAAATTTTGTTTTCAATGCGAAATTTGTATTGGCAAAAGACTTTGATGGTTTGGATTTTGGTGTGTAGCAGAAAGGTGCAGGTGTATCTGCTGTATGTATCAAAAAAGGAAGCATAATATCTAAATCCGAATTTGCTGGGTTGTGTCGAGGGTCCCTAGAGGTCAGAGAAGACTAACTCAAGAGGTATTGTGTATTGAGTTTGGGACTGTAGGAAAGGCAGCTGGTGGATTTTGTTTATGGTGCAGGGTTTGCAAAATGCAAGGGTGCTGGTGGTATGAGAGAATAGAATGTTGTATTTGGTGAGTATGGTCTTAGTTATTCTTAGGGAAAGGTGGCAGAGTCTTTTGTGCCATAGGTCAAGAGGGTTATTGGTGCTAGCTGTGGCAGTAGGTTTGATTGTAGTGGTGGTGGTGTTAGTTGTGACACTGGGTTTGGAAGTTTGGGTTGTAAGTGATTTGTTGTTGACTTTGGTACGTTGGCTAGGATCACAGTTGGTTGTAATTGGAATGGGTAGTGCACTTGGAGTGTTGTGGGAATTCTTGGGAACATCATCTGAAGTGCAATTTTTGATTAATGCAGTAAATCTATTTGTAGATGCAAATTTAGAACAGGTAACTTCATTAGTACCAGGATGAGCAACATAATTTGTAGTCATATGAGCAGGCTTGTGTGAAGTATTATCATCAATTGCAAATGGTACACTTACATCAATGTTGGGGAGGGTAACATAATTTACAAACTTATCAGTAATTTTATTTGAAGTAATACCGTGAACTGGCACAGGTACATTAGTGCAGGAATTGGCAAAATAATTTGCAACTACATCAACAATTTTATTATTTGAAGTGATAATATTAAGTGCATTAGGTGGCATAATTACATCAGAGTGCACTATTTTATTACACAAGCTAACATTTTTGCCTATAACATTGATTTTGTTACACACACTATTTGTACTGCTATAGTCATTCTTAGCATTTCTACTACTACAATTAGACAATTTTCCTAGAACTTGGTTCTCAACATGTCTTGACTCTTCTTTTTCTTTTTCTTTTTCCTTTTCTTTTCCTTTTTCCATACTGCTACTATTTGCTACTCTTTCTTTTTCACTTTGTGCTTTGCTGATCAAGATTGTAGTGTTTGCATTTATTTTCTTTAACTAATCAGCATTGCAAGCCTGTAAAGCTTGGGCTTTAATTGTCTTCTAGATTGGTCTTGGAATCTGATGGGTTGGAACCGAATTCCAACACCTAAAACTCACCGGCAAGTGTACTGGGTCGCATCAAGTAGTAAAACTCACTTAGAGTGAGGTCGATCCCACAGGGATTGATGGATCAAGCAACTTTAGTGGGTGATTAGTTTAGTCAAGCTAACATTGAAGTGAAATTTGATGAAATGTAGCCAATAGAAAGTAAATTGAGAAGAATTGTAAATGACAGAATGTAAATAGGCAGAAAACTTAAAGAGCAAGAAATGTAAATTGCAGTGAATGTAAAGGGATTTGGGAGCAAGAAATTTAAAGCATTAAATAAAAACTTAGGACAATTGCAGGAATTATAAATTGACAAAAGCTTAAACGACAAGAAAGGTAAATTGCATAAAATGTAAAGAGGGGGTGCTGGAAATTAAAGAAAGTAATAGATCAAGCAACTGGAAATTTAAATTGCAGGAAGAATAAAGGTAATTGGGTGCTGAGATTCAAAAATCAAATAAGAAAGTGTAAATAGAAATCAAATAGAGAAGTAAAAGATGCAGTACTTTGCAAGCGATCTAACCAGAAAATGGAAATTGCTTGAAGAAGCAAAACAGCCAGAGAACTCAACTCAATTGCAAAATCTAAAAAGACAAGTGAATATCTCAGGGGATCAATGAGACTAGAAAACAAGTCTAGATCTCAATTCCTTTCTTGATCCAACAGGAAGCAATTTGTAGAAGAAAGAAAGATGAAAGCAGTAAATGAAAACTCAGATTCAATTCTCAATTCACTAAGATTATGCAGAAGAAGAGATTTCAAATCAAGATTTGAAACAGAATTCCTTCAAATCTCAATCCAAAATTCAGAAATAGAAAGTAGAATTTCAGAAGTAAAAGCAAAGAGAAGAGAGCTCTCTATTCTACTTGCTCTCTATTGGAGCCAGCCTCCTTATGAATTGAAACAGATGCCTTTTTATAGGCTTAAAATGAAAAATAAAATTGAAATTCTAAACAAAATAAAATTCCTAAGCTAATTGATCCTTGTGCCTTTGAGTGATGATAATGGGCTTAGCTTGCTTTGGATTTGAGGAAGAGTGGATTTGGATGACCTTAGTTCAATTGGTGAAGAATTGAATTTAAAATGAAATTTTAATTGAATTTTTAGCCCATGGGTGTTGCTCCCAGGACAAGGCTCGGTTCATGGGGAGAGTTGAGCTTTGGTGCTTGTTTCCTTGGCCCTTTTGGTGCGTGACAAGGCTTGGCAAGACAAGGGAGAGCGCTCGGTTCATGGCATGAGTGTAGCTTCCTCTTCTTTTAATGAGGTCCCAGCTTCGAACCTTGGTGGAATCCTTTGGGAACCAATTCCTTGCATTTTCATGAGGAGAGGGCATGACAAAGCTCTTACCAAGAGCTCTAAGCTCTAAGCTCTAAGCTTTTAAAAGCGTGGCCTAAGACTCCAAAGTGTGCTCCAACTTCAAAGTGTGCCCCAAAGCTCTTTTTTTCTCCTTTTTAGCTTATTTTGTACTTCTTTGTTTCTTTTTCTTCTTATTTTCCACAAGATTTATAAAATTAAAAGATCAAAGAAATATAATATTTAAGCACAAATCATCAATTTCTTGTATGAAAAATCATAGAAAAACATGACATGGTGACATGTCATCACAACACCAAACTTAAACCTTGCTTGTCCCTAAGCAAGAAAAGAATCATGCAATTAAGATTGACAATCCAAGGTAAGAAGAATAGCAAGTTAATGTTCATGGTAGGCTAGTTTCTTATGCATGCTATAATCACAAAAGAAATATAAATAATTGATGCTTCTATCTAGCTCAATTTATGAAATCATTTCCTTATACTTCTTCCTTGAAGCAGGTTTTTGATTTTCTTATTAGCTTCTCCTTTTGGGTGCTTTGCCCCATGAGTTGATAACAAAGCTACGACTCTAAATGCTTTGTTTTCAAGTATTACCACTTGATACATAAGCAACACAAGCATTTAATTAGAGGACTTCATTAAGCTCATTTGTTTCTTTTCTTAACTTTCTAATCATTGATGCTCAGAGCCTTGAGCTTTGAGGGAGTGCCTTTTTTGCACTTTGAGCCTAACCTTGACTTCTAAGTGTTTTATTTTCAAACTTTTTGTTTGATACATAAACACCACAAGTACTTAACAAATAAATTGTCATTGGTACTCAAAGCCTTCATCTTTCTCATTCTTTCCCTTTTGCTTTTCTTAATTTACAATTGCTTCTTCAAGGTTTTCATGATTTTAAAAGATTTCACAAAATGTCCTAGACGAAAACTTCAATTAAATAAAATCCAATTTAATTGAGCAAAAATTAATCATACTAGCTTTCCAATACTTGTATGCACATGCTAAACTCTTCTTTAATTCCTTGTTTGTTTATGATTATGATGTTTTATTGCTTTTGAACTCACAAAACTCAAATTGGTAGTCATAATGCTACAGCAACATGTTACAAATCACGATTCAAGCTATGCTTTATCCATACACACATGTAAACAAAGAAGATGAAGACAATCATGCAATTTAAGTGCTGGAAACAAATGAGAAGAAAAGGAACTCTACAACATTGTAGTTCATCTTCATTATTGTTGTCCTTTTTCCTCTATTCTTCCTCTTTCCCTTACCAAATTCAGAATGCTTGCTCATCTTCAAGCAACAATTAGAACAATGGCTATGGGGCTAAGATGGATCATAAATGTCTTACACAATGAAATGTTAGTAGTACATATGTTCTAAGCAAGCAAAATTAAATATAATAATCAAGGCACAAGAGACAGAGATATTGTGATTGCAAACATAAGAAGGTGAGCACAATACATTGTATAAAAGATAAATGGCACACCAAACTTAGTGTGACACTTTCACTTGGAATTAATGCAAGTATCTAGTAAAGATTGGAAGCAAATTTTGTTGCATAGCAACACCAAACTTAGAATGCAATCCTATGTCCATTTTATTTGAAACAAGACTAAATGAAACTGTTGTATGTTAAATACAATCACCAAGCAAAGAATCTGTCATGAATAATGATCTCTTGGTAATGTATTAACAAAAACAGTTAATAAGCAAACTAAATGAAAGCATTTAAAAACAGAAAAATGACTAAAGCAAGTAGAATGAAAAAGTGTCAAATCAAAAGAGAAAAATAAAACTGCAGAGGCATTATGCTTATGCAGACAAGTAGTGTTGCTTGAATAAATTGCATACCAAACTTAGAATCTTAGTGTGACACTTCCATGTAGAATCGATGCAATCATTCAAAGGGATTAAAAACAAATTGTTGCAGGGCAACACCAAACTTAGAATGTAACCATATGCCAATTTATTGAATTTAAACAAAGCACAGAAAGAAAACAAATCAGAGAAGAAATGTTACCTATAGTTGGGTTGTTCTTCACTTTCTTTCTCTTCTTCCAGTTTGTTAAGAGGAATGACCTCAAAGTGGGGAAAGATTCAGCTAGTGTCCCTTGTCTTGGCCTTTCCTCAGCAAGCTTCCTTTTGTAAATAGCTTCATTGAGCTTGCTTGCTGGATTAGGGACAAAATTGGTGCTCTTGCTAGTTGCCTTCACTTCTTTGGATTCAAGACTTGGTTGCTGTGTGATTGTTGGAGTGATTTCTTCATCAAGAGCTTCTTGTATTGGTGGTTCCATGAGCTTTTCCTCTTTGCACTTCTCTACTGCAGTTGAGTGTGATTTCTCTTGAGTATCTTCCTCCATTTCTTCTTCCTGATTTTCCATTAATTCCTTTGGGAGGGAATCTTTATGTTTCATTGTTACCTCAAGTAGCTTTTGTGAATGTAAAATCCTTGGCTCATGTTCCTCATCCTTCATTGCAATTTCACTTGACACAGGGACATTTTGTTCTTGTTTTTCCACTTCTTCACCCGCAAATTTATCTTCATCCTCACTGTTTGATGGTTCTAAGTTCCTCCTTGTTTGTTCTAAGGGCCCATTCATCTTCTTGAAGAGGATTTCTTTCCAGGATTGGGGTTGTGTGTATCTTTCCACAAGTTGTCTATGTACTTCAATGGCTTGGCATCAGCTTTCTAAGGGTTCTTTGGACCATTGAAGAGATGAAGGTTGAGAGTAATTTTGGTGACATGGATGTATTATAGTGAAGTTGTGTTGAGGGGTGTAGGATGAGTTGTGTGATTGGTGGGATGACTTGTATGGATCTTGGAGGAAACTTTGTGTTGAGGCATAATCAAGTGATGAAGATCTTTCAAATGAGAAACTGGGACGTGAGGGTGGATGCTCTTTCATTCCTTGGTGATACTCCCAGTCACCATTAGAATAATGACTTGCATCATTTTGTGGTGGAGGAAAATATCCCATATGATTCTCTTGCTCATCTTGTGTCTCTGAAGCAAATCTCCATGGATTGGAGTGCTTAGAATTTGTATTTTCTTGGTGATATTCTCAGCCACCATTAGAGATTGGTGATGGTGGGTAATATCCCATAAAATTTGTTTGATCATAAGATGAGTTGAACTCCATTTGAATTTTGGAAAACACAACACCAAGGAAAATTGAAATTACTCATATCAGAGATGAAAATTTCTTAGTGAGGCAAAAACTCAAACACCTTGGTTTCAATCTAAAACAGAAAACAAAAATAAATAAAATTCTTGATCTAGACCTCTCACCCACTTAATCATTGTTGATCTAAATCAATCCCCGGCAATGGCGCCAAAAACTTGATGGGTTGGAACAAGATTCCAACACCTAAAACTCACCGGCAAGTGTACCAGGTCATATCAAGTAGTAAAACTCACTTAGAGTGAGGTCGATCGCACAGGGATTGATGGATCAAGCAACTTTAGTGGGTGATTAGTTTATTCAAGCTAACATTGAAGTGAAATTTGATGAAATGTAGCCAATAGAAAGTAAATTGACAAGAATTGTAAATGACAGAATGTAAATAGGCAGAAAACTTAAAGAGCAAGAAATGTAAATTGACAGAATCTTAAATAACAAAAATGTAAATTGCAGTGAATGTAAAGGGATTTTGGAGCAAGAAATTCAAAGAAGCAGTAAATCAAAACTTAGGACAATTGCAAGAATTATAAATTGACAAAAGCATAAATGACAAGAAAGTTAAATTACATGAAATGTAAAGAGGGGGTGCTGGAAATTAATAAAAGTAATAGATCAAGCAATGGGAAATTTAAATTGCATGAAGAATAAAGGTAATTGGGTGCCAGGATTCAAAAATCAAACAAGAAAGTGTAAATAGCAATCAAAGAGAGAAGTAAAAGATGTAGTACTTTGCAAGCGATCTAAACAGAAAATGGAAATTGCTTGAAGAAGCAAAACAGCCAGAGAACTCAACTCAAATGCAAAATCTAAAAAGACAAGTGAGGATCTCAGGGGATCAATGAGTCTAGAAAATAAGTTTAGATCTCAATTCCTTCCTTGATCCAGCAGGAAGCAATTTGTAGAAGAAAGAAAGATGAAAGCAGTAAATGAAAACTCAGATTCAATTCTCAATTCACTAAGATTATGCAGAAGAAGATATTTCAAATCAAGATTTGAAACAGAATTCCTTCAAATCTCAATCAAAAATTCAGAAATAGAAAGTAGAATTTCAGAAGTAAAAGCAAAGAGAAGAGAGCTCTCTATTCTACTTGCTCTCTATTGGAGCCAGCCTCCTTATGAATTGAAACAGATGCCTTTTTATAGGCTTAAAATGAAAAATAAAAATGAAATTCTAAACAAAATAAAATTCCTAAGCTAATTGATCCTTGTGCCTTTTAGTGATGATAATGGGCTTAGCTTGCTTTGGATTTG
The DNA here is from genome assembly GCF_003086295.3 of Arachis hypogaea. Lineage (NCBI taxonomy): Eukaryota > Viridiplantae > Streptophyta > Magnoliopsida > Fabales > Fabaceae > Arachis > Arachis hypogaea. The sequence continues at coordinate 91,833,816 of NC_092050.1, read as the reverse complement.
AGGAAGAGTGGATCTGGATGGCCTTGGTTCAATTGGTGAATAATTGAATTTAAAATGGAATTTTAATTGAATTTTTAGCCCATGGGTGTTGCTCCCAGGACAAGGCTCGGTTCATGGGGAGAGCTGAGCTTTGGTGCTTGTTTCCTTGGCCCTTTTGGTGCGTGACAAGGCTTGGCAAGACAAGGGAGAGCGCTCGGTTCATGGCATGAGCGCAGCTTCCTCTTCTTTTAATGAGGTCCCAGCTTCGAACCTAGGTTGAAGCCTTTGGGAACCAATTCCTTGCATTTTCATGAGGAGAGAGCACGACAAAGCTCTTACCAAGAGCTCTAAGCTCTCCAAGTGAGTGCTACTTCCTTGGTTTCCTTGTGTCTCCCCCTTCGAATCTTGGTGGTTGCACTTTGGTTTATTTTTGTTTGTTTTTGGTCCTTAAAGATGCCTTTCACTTATACCTCAATTTTGTGCCAAATATGGATTGCCATATATCTTTGGAAAGCTCTGAATGTCAGTTTTCCAACGCAACTGGAAGCACATCAATTGGACGTCTGTAGCTCAAGTTATGGCCCTTTGAAGAAGGCATGGTTATGCTGTGAGCGCCCAAGTTTTAACTTAGCGAAAATTTTGCTTCCAAGCTCATTTTTTTTCACGATAAAGCTAGGCTCTTGGCATGAACCGAGCTTTGAGTGCTGATTGTCAAGCTCCTTTAATTTGGTGATGGGCCACACTTTTAAAAGCGTGGCCTAAGGCTCCAAAGTGTGCTCCAACTTCAAAGTGTGCCCCAAAGCTCTTTTTTTCTCCTTTTTAGCTTATTTTGTGCTTCTTTGCTTCTTTTTCTTCTTATTTCCTACAAGATTTATAAAATTAAAAGATTAAAGAAATATAATATTTAAGCACAAAAGCATTCAATATTTAAGCACAAATCATCAATTTCTTGTATGAAAAAGCATAGAAAAACATGACATGGTGACATGTCATCAGAATCTGGATGTCATTGAATTTATATAGTCCATTTTTAAGTTTGCCTTGAAGTTGAATCTTCTTGGACTCCTGGCATTTGACAGCATAATCATAAGGCCAGAATTCGAAGAACACACCATTATCTAGTACAAATTTTGAGACACTAACCAGGTTCTTTGAAATGGTAGGGACATGAAGCAAGTTTTGGAGTTTAAAAATTTTTTTGACATAGATACATGCATGATAGACCTTTCAATATTAGCAATACTTATACCTTTACCATTACCTCCAAACACTTGTTTAGGTCCTGTGTATTCTGAGCTGCTGAGAAAATTCATCTGGTCGAAGGTAAGGTGGTGAGACACTCTTGAGTTACGATACCAGCCATTGTCAATGCTGTTTGTGGTGAGTAGTGCTTGAGGGGGACTTGGATTGCTTGAGCTTGCTTGTTGACTTGGCTGGTAAGGAGGCTGAGCATGTGGAGTTTGTTGATGAAAGAGGCCATTTGGTGGTGGAGGGCCACCGTTGGAGTTGTAAAGCTGTAGATTCTGATAGTTTTGGTTGAATCTATGAAAGCACTGCCAAACTGTGTGGCTAATTCTTCCACACAATTGACACTAGGGCTTGCTTCCTTGCCACCAAGATCTGCCTCCCTGGAGTTTCTTTCTCTGCCTCTCCTACCAGATTGTCCACTTGCATAATAGCTTCCATAGGATTCCTCTCCTGCTAATTCGTTGTTCACCTTGCTAGTGTCTGATTCTTTTTGGGCTAGGTTTGCATGAACCATAGTCAGATCTTTTTTCTGAATCTTTTATTTACATCTTCTTGTGCAAGAAGTTGCGATTCGAGCTCGTTGATGGTCATTGAGTCTATCCTTGAGTTTACCATAGTGATGAATGCACTAAATTCTTCATTTAAACCTCCTAGGGCACAATCAAAATATTCTTCCTTGGAAAATAGAGCACTGGTACGCGAAATTGAGATCATCAACAATGGTGCCAAAGGACTTGGAGCTCTTAAACGTGAATCTCACTTTGTCACAATTCCGCACAACTAACCAGCAAGTGCACTAGGTCGTCCAAGTAATACCTTACGTGAGTAAGGGTCGATCCCACGGAGACTGTCGGCTTGAAGCAAGCTATGGTCACCTTGTAAATCTCAGTCAGGTGAATTCAGATGGTGATGGAGAATTGATAATTAAAAGATAAAGAAAACATAAAATAAAGATAGAGATACTTATGTAATTCTTTGGTTGGAATTTCAGATAAGCGTATGAAGATGCTTTGTTCCTCCTGAACCTCTGCTTTCCTATTGCCTTCTTCCAATCATTCATACTCCTTTCCATGGCAAGCTTTATGTTGGGCATCACCGTTGTCAATGGCTACTTCCCGTCCTCTCAGTGAAAACGTTCCAAATGCGCTGTCACCGCACGGCTAATCATCTGTCGGTTCTCGATCATGTCGGAATAGGATCCATTGATCCTTTTGCGTCTGTCACACACCCAACAATCACGAGTTTGAAGCTCGTCACAGTCATCCCTTCCCAGATCCTACTCAGAATACCACAGACAAGGTTTAGACGTTCCGGATCTCAGGAATGACCGCCAATAATTCTAGCCTATACCACGAAGGTTCCAATCTTAGATTAGAAACCCAAGAGATACGCATTCAAGCCATTGCTAGTAGAACAGAGGTGGTTGTCAGGCACATGTTCATAGGTGAGAATGATGATGAGTTTCACGGATCATCACATTCATCAAGTTGAAGAACGAATGAATATCTTGGAGAAGAAATAGACTTGAGTTGAATAGAAAAACAATAGTACTTTGTATTAATTCATGAAGAACAGCAGAGCTCCACACCTTAATCTATGGTGTGTAGAAACTCCACCGTTGAAAATACATAAGAACAAGGCCTAGGCATGGCCGTGAGGCCAGCCTCCAAATGTGAAAAGGTCTATCAAAGTCTGTGTAAAAGATGAAAATACAATAGCAAAAGGACCTATTTATAGAAAACTAGTAGCCTAGGGTTACAGAAATAGGTAATTAATGCAGAAATCTTCTTCCGGGCCCACTTGGTGTGTACTTGGGCTGAGAATTAAAGCTTTCATGTATAGAGACTTTTCTTGGAGTTAAACGCCAGCTTTTGTGCCAGTTTGGGCGTTTAACTCCAGCTTTTGTGCCAATTTTGGAGTTAAACACCAGAATTCTTGAGCTGAATTGGAACGCCGGTTTGGGCCATCAAATCTCGGGCAAATATGAACTATTATATATTGCTGGAAAGCCCAGGATGTCTACTTTCCAACGCAATTGAGAGCGCACCAATTGGGCTTCTGTAGATCCAAAAAACCCACTTTGAGTGCAGGGAGGTCAGAATCCAACAGCATCTGCAGTCCTTTTTCAGCCTCTGAATCAGATTTTTGCTCAGGTCCCTCAATTTCAGCCAGAAAATACCTGAAATCACAGAAAAACACACAAACTCATAGTAAAGTCCAGAAGAGTGATTTTTATTTAAAAACTAATAAAAACATAATAAAAACTAACTAAAATATACTAAAAACATACTAAAAACAATCCAAAAAGCGTATAAATTATCTGCTCATCACAACACCAAACTTAAATTGTTGCTTGTCCCCAAGCAACTAAAAATCAAATAGGATCAAAATAAGAGAATATACAATGAATTCCAAAAACATCTATGAAGATCACTATTAATTAGATGAGCGGGGCTTTTGGCTTTTTGCTTCTGAACAGTTTTGGCATCTCACTTTATCCCTTGAAGTTCAGAATGATTGGCATCTATAGGAACTCAAAATCCAGATAGTGTTATTGATTCTCCTAGTTAAGTATGTTGATTCTTGAACACAGCTACTTTATGAGTCTTGGCCGTGGCCCTAAGCACTTTGTTTTCCAGTATTACCACCGGATACATAAATGCCACAGACACATAACTGGGTGAACCTTTTCAGATTGTGACTCAGCTTTGCTAGAGTCCCCAATTAGAGGTGTCCCGGGTTCTTAAGCACACTCTTCTTTTTGCTTTGGACCTCGACTTTAACCGCTCAGTCTCAAGTTTTCACTTGACACCTTCACGCCACAAGCACATGGTTAGGGACAGCTTGGTTGAGCCGCTTAGGCCAGGATTTTATTCCTGTGGGCCCTCCTATCCACTGATGCTCAAAGCCTTGGATCTTTTTTATCACCCTTGCCTTTTGGTTTAAAGGGGTATTGGCTTTTTTTGCTTGCTTTTCTTTTTCTTTTCTCTCTTTTTTTTTCGCATATATCCTTTTTTATTCTGCAAGCTTTTCACTGCTTTTTCTTGCTTCAAGAATCAATTTTATGATTTTTCAGATCATCAGATAGCATTTCTTCTTTTCCCATCATTCTTTCAAGAGCCAACAATTTTAACATTCATGAATCAACAAATTCAAAAATATGCACTGTTCACGCATTCATTTAGAAAAACAATAGCATTGCCACCACATCAAAATAATTAAACTGTTTTAGAATTTGAAATTCATGCACTTCTTTTTCTTTTTCTATTAAAAACATTTTTCTTTTAAGAAAGGTGATGGATTCATTTTCATAGCTTCATGGCATAGACACTAATGATCATGTAATAAAGACACAAACATAAATAAACATAAAGCACAATTTTCGAAAAACAGAAAATAAAGAACAAGGAAATTAAAGAACGAGTCCACCTTAGTGATGGCGGCTTGTTCTTCCTCTTGAAGATCTTATGGAGTGCTTGAGCTCCTCAATGTCTCTTCCTTGCCTTTGTTGCTCCTCTCTCATGGTTCTTTGGTATTCTCTAATTTCATGGAGGAGGATGGAATGCTCTTGGTGCTCCACCCTTAGTTATCCCATGTTGGAACTTAATTCTCCTAGGGAGGTGTTGATTTGCTCCCAATAGTTTTGTGGAGGAAAATGCATCCCTTTAGGTATCTCAGGGATTTCATGATGAGGAGTTTCCTCATGCTCTTGTCCATGAGTGGGATCTCTTGTTTGCTCCATCCTTTTCTTAGTGATGGGCTTGTCCTCATCAATGAGGATGTCTTTCTCTATGTCAATTCCAGCTGAATTGCAGAGGTGACAAATGAGATGACCTCATGAACTTCTACTTCCTCTCTAATCATGATGCTTTGAATCATGATAGCCCGGTCTATAGTAACTTCAGATCGGTTGCTAGTAGGAATGATTGAGCGTTGGATGAACTCCAACCATCCCCTAGCCACGGGCTTGAGGTCATGCCTTCTTAGTTGAACCGGCTTCCCTCTTGAATCTCTCTTCATTGAGCACCCTCTTCACAGATGTCCATGAGGACTTGGTCCAACCTTTGATCAAAGTTGACCCTTCTAGTGTATGGGTGTGCATCTCCTTGCATCATGGGCAAGTTGAATGCCAACCTTAAATTTTTTGGACTAAAATCTAAGTATTTCCCTCGGACCATTGTAAGCCAATTCTTAGGGTTTGGGTTCACACTTTGATCATGGTTCTTGGTGATCCATGCATTGGCATAGAACTCTTGAACCATTAAGATTCCGACTTGTTGAATGGGGTTGGTGAGAACTTCCCAACCTCTTCTTCGGATCTCATGTCGGATCTCCAGATATTCACCCTTTTTGAGCTTAAAAGGGACCTCGGGGATTACTTTCTTCTTGGCCACAACTTCATAGAAGTGGTCTTGATGCACCCTTGAGAGGAATCTCTCCATCTCCCATAACTCGGAGGTGGAAACTTTTGCCTTCCCTTTTCTCTTTCTAGAGGTTTCTCTGGCCTTTGGTGCCATTAATGGTTATGGAAAAACAAAAAAGCTTTAGCTTTTACCACACTAAACTTAGAAGGTTGCTCGTCCTAGAGCAAAAGAAGAAAGAAGAGAGTAGAAGAAGAAGAAATAGAGGAGATGGAGTGGGCTTTGTGTTTTGGCCAAAGGGAAGAGGTAGTGTGTATGTTGTGTGAAAATGAAGGAGTAAAGACGAGTTTATATAGAAGTGGAGAGGGGGGGTATGGTTCGGCCATTATGGGTGGGTTTGGGTGGGAAAGTGGTTTGAATTTGAATGGTGAGGTAGGTGGGGTTTTATGAAGGATGGATGTGAGTGGTGAAGAGAATGGTGGGATTTGATAGGTGAGGGGTTTTTGGGGAAGAGGTATTGAGGTGATTGGTGAATGGGTGAAGAAGAGAGAGAGAGAGATGGGGTAGGTGAGGATCCTGTGGGGTCCACAGATCCTGAGGTGTCAAGGATTTCTCATCCCTGTACCATGTGGCGTGCAAAAAGCCCCTTGCTGCCAATCCTGGCGTTAAACGCCAGGCTGCTGCCCATTTCTGGCGTTTAACGCCAGCTTCTTGCCCATTCTTGGCGTTAAACGCCAGTCTGGTGCCCATTTCTGGCGTTAAACGCCCAGAATGGTGCCGGACTGGGCGTTTAACGTGCATTCTGCTACCCTTACTGGCGTTTAGTAAGTTTCTTCTCCAAGGTGTTCTGTTTTTCATTTTGTTTTTCCTTTTTCAATTGTTATTGTGACTTCTTATGATCATCAACCTACAAAAAATATAAAATAGCAAAAGAAAATAGAAATTTAACATAGATAAGTTAAAGATTGGGTTGCCTCCCAATAAGCGCTTCTTTAATGTCAATAGCTTGACAGTGGGCTCTCATGGAGCCTCACAGATGTTCAGAGCAATGTTGGAACCTCCCAACACCAAACTTAGAGTTTGAATGTGGGGGTTCAACACCAAACTTAAAGTTTGGCTGTGGCCTCCCAACACCAAACTTAGAGTTTGACTGTGGGGGCTTTGTTTGACTCTGTATTGAGAGAAGCTCTTCATGCTTTCTCTCCATGGTTACAGAGGGATATCCTTGAGCTTTAAACACAAGGGAGTCTTCATTCACTTGAATGATCAATTCTCCTCTGTCAATATTAATCACAGCTTTTGCTATGGCTAGGAAGGGTCTGCCAAGGATGATGGATTCATCCATACACTTCTAAAGTCAGCAGGAATGTAGTGGCCTTCAACTTTTACCAAGACATCCTCTACAAGTCCATAAGCCTATTTCTTTGAATTGTCTGCCATCTCCAGTGAGATTCTTGGAGCTTGTACCTCAATGATCCCTAGCTTCTCCATTACAGAGAGAGGCATGAGGTTTATGCTTGACCCTAGGTCACACAGAGCCTTCTCAAAGGTCATGGTGCCTATGGTACAAGGTATTGAGAATTTTCCAGGGTCTTGTCTCTTCAGAGGTAATCTCTGCCTAGTCAAGTCATCCAGTTCTTTGATGAGCAATGGAGGTTCATTCTCCCAAGTCTCATTATCAAATAACTTGGCATTTAGCTTCATGATTGCTCCAAGGTACTTAGCAATTTGTTCTTCAGTAACATCTTCATCCTCTTCAGAGGAGGAATACTCATCAAAGCTCATGAATAGCAAAAGTAAATTCACTGGAATCTCTATGGTCTCAGTGTGAGGCTCAGATTCCCATGGTTCCTCATTAGGGAATTCCATGGAGGTCAGTGGATGTCCATTGAGGTCTTTCTCAGTGGAGATCACTGCCTCTTTCTCCTCTCCAGGTTTGGCCATGTGAGACGTGTTTATGGCCTTGCACTCTCTCTTTGGATTCTCTTTTGTGTTGCTTGGGAGAGTACTAGGAGGGAGTTCAGTAATTTTCTTACTCAGTTGACCCACTTGTGCCTCCAAATTTCTAATGGAGGACCTTGTTTCAGTCATGAAACTTTGAGTGGTTTTAATTAGATCAGAGATAATGGTTGCTAAGTCAGAGTGGCTTTGCTTAGAATTCTCTGTCTGTTGCTGAGAAGATGATGGAAAAGGCTTGCTATTGCTAAACTTGTTTCTTCCACCATTATTGTTGTTGAAACCTTGTTGAGGTCTCTGTTGATCCTCCCATGAGAGATTTGGATGATCTCTCTATGAAGGGTTATAGGTGTTTCCATAGAGTTCTCCCATGTAATTCACCTCTTCCATTGCTGGGTTCTCAGGATCATAAGCTTCTTCTTTAGAGGAAGCTTCTTTAGTACTGCCTGTTGCTGCTTGCATTTCAGACAGACTCTGAGAAATCATATTGACTTGTTAGGTCAATATTTTATTCTGAGCCAATATGGCATTCAGAGTATCAATCTCAAGAACCCCTTTCTTCTGAATTGTCCCATTATTGACAGGATTCCTTTCAGAAGTGTACATGAATTGGTTATTTGCAACCATTTCAATGAGTTCCTGAGCTTCTGCAAGTGTCTTCTTCAGATGAAGAGATCTTCCAGCAGAGCTATCCAATGACATCTTGGATAGTTCAGACAGACCATCATAGAATATACCTATGATGCTCCATTCAGAAAGCATGTCAGAAGGACATCTTCTAATCAATTGCTTGTATCTTTCCCATGCTTCATAGAGGGATTCTCCTTCCTTCTGTCTGAAGGTTTGGACTTCCACTCTTAGCTTGCTCAATTTTTGAGGTGGAAAGAAATTTGCCAAGAAGGCATTGACTAGCTTTTCCCAAGAGTTCAGGCTTTCTTTAGGTTGTGAATCCAACCATGTCCTAGCTCTGTCTCATACAGCAAAAGGAAAAAGCATAAGTCTGTAGACTTCAGGGTCAACCCCATTGGTCTTGACAGTGTCACAGATTTGCAAGAATTCAGCTAAGAACTGATGAGGATCTTCCAATGGAAGTCCATGAAACTTGTAATTCTGTTGCATTAGAGAAACTAATTGAGGCTTAAGCTCAAAGTTGTTTGCTCCAATGGCAGGGATTGAGATGCTTCTCCCATAGAAGTCGAGAGTAGGTGTAGTAAAGTCACCAAGCACCTTCCTTGCATTGTTGGCATTGTTGTTTTCGGCTGCCATGGTTTCTTCTTCCTTGAAGAGCTCTGTTAGGCCCTCTAAAGAGAATTGTGCTTTAGCTTCTCTTAGCTTTCTCTTTAAGGTCCTTTCAGGTTCAGGATCAGCTTGAACAAATATGCCTTTATTTTTGCTTCTGCTCATATGAAAGAGGAGAGAACAAGAAAGTAGGGAATCCTCTATGTCACAGTATAGAGGTTCCTTGAGGTGTCAGAGGAAAAGTGATGAGAAGTCATCTTAGCCTAGTTTCACTAGTCTTTTTCTTTTGTTTTCAATTGTTTTTATGCACTTTCTTGAGCCATAAGCAAGCCAATTGGGTAGAATTTCATATTTCCTTTGATTCAATCAACCATGGATGAATTAATGCAGTTTCATGAAATTTTGTGGTATAATTGTCATATATTATGAAAGAATAACAAACTCATGATTTTGAGCATAGCTTTGATGTGTTTGGTTGATTGATGATAGGTGAAAAGAGCTTTGAAGAAGGTTGAAGAAAGAAGAAAGGGCAAGGAGCAAGAGAGAACAAAAAGCTTGAGCAAAAGCTTGCCTCAAACTTTAGCTCAAGCTTTTGGAAGAGTGAATTCACATTGGTTGGAGCAAAAAGCTTGCGCCAACGTTTGCCTCAAGCTTTTTGGCAAACATTGGCGCCACACACCAACACCCTGGAGGAGAAAAGCTTGCGCCAACGTTTGCCTCAAGCTTTTTGGCAAACGTTGGCGCCACACACCAACACCCTGGAGGAGAAAAGCTTGCACCAACGTTTGCCTCAAGCTTTTTGGCAAACGTTGGCGCCACACATGCACACAAGGGGATCAATGTTTGGCCTAAAGTTTGACCTCAAACTTTAGCCCAAACGTTGGTAGCAGCAAATGGGGGCATCTGATATGAAAAGCTTGAGCCAAAGTTTGCCTCAAACTTTGACTCAAGCTTTTATGATTTATAGCCCGGTTCACAATGGATTTCTCTCCAACTCTAAGAGCAATCAACCGAGGCCTTTATCAACCCAATTCCATCAAGAGCAAAGGCCCAATCCAAGGCTTGAAGACCATTTGAAGAAAGTGTATAAATAGCTTAGGATTTAAGTTTTTCAGAGAGCTTTTCCTGGAAAATTCTTAGAACACTTACAGAGAGCTCACCTTTACATTTTTGAATTGTTGCTTTAGAATTCTAGAGAATTAGGAAGGAGAATTGATCTCTCTTCTTCCTTGTTCTTGCTTGAGCATTCTTTACTTTTCTTGCTTTGGATCTTGGGTGGAGAATTGAAGAACTTCTGTTTCAATCTCACCTTGAGATCTTGTTTAAATTTCTGCATAATTGAATTTCCATTCCAGTTAATTGCCTCTTCTTCTAGGAAGGCAGTGAGATCTAGACTCAGCTATCTAGTCTCTTGAGTCCTGAGATCTACAGTTTTAAATTTTCAATTTCCTTATTTCATTGCTACACCAAGCTTTTTCTCATTTCCGTTTTAGATCCGGTTTAATTCAAGTCATCTTCTACTTTTCTGTTTATTGCATTTTACTTTTCCTTGTTTAATTTCTGCAAATCCACTTCCAAATTCCCTTTACAATTCAAGCCATTTACATTTCTTGCACTTTAAGATTCTGCAATTTACATTTCTTGCAATCTAAGTTTCTGCAATTTATATTACTTGCACTTTAAGATTCAGCCTCTTTAATTTCTCTGCACTTTAAGTTCTTGCCAATTGTCCCTCTCCCTTTTAATTTTATGCAATTTAGCTTCTGTCGAATACAAACTACTCAAATCAACTCTTGATTCGCTAGACTAAGTCACCCACTAAACTAAAATTGCTCAATCCTTCAATCCCTGTGGGATCGACCTCACTCCCGTGAGTTTTATTACTTGATGCGACCCGGTGCACTTGCCGGTTAGTTTCGTGTTGGATCATTTTCCACACATCAAGTTTTTGGCGCCGTTGCCGGGGATTGAAATAGATTGACAGTGATTAAGTGAAGTGGAGATCTAGATCTAGCATTTTTATTTTCTGTTTCTCTAACTTTAGACTAACCCACTAACTGTTTGAATTTTTGCTTGAGCTAACTACAATTTCATCATGGATTGAAGTATTGCTATCCTTCTGGTTTGGTATGATTTTTATGTCTTGTTTGCATGTCAGGGACAAGGAGAGCTATACCAACCTTTTGTGAACAAGACGAAAGAACCCTCAGGAGATGAAGAAGAGCTGAAAGAGGGAAAAACATTGTTGGAGATGAGGATTCGAAAGAAGAAGAGTTCCAAAATATGGAGGAACATACAACAATTCCAACTAATCCACAAGGAGGAACAGCTAATGACAACAACAATCCACCACAGAGAAGAGTTCTGGCTTCCTACACATTTGCAAATCCTAGACATTGTGGTAGTAGCATTCATACCCCAAATGTTAATGCAAATAACTTTGAACTAAAGCCACAACTCATCACATTAGTTCAAAACAATTGCTCTTATGGAGGAGGACCACTTGAAGATCCAAATCAACACTTATCCACTTTCTTGAGGATTTGTGACACTATTAAAACCAATGGAGTGCATCCTGACAGCTATAAGCTACTGCTGTTTCCATTTTCTCTCAGAGACAAAGCCACTCAATGGTTGAAATCTTTCCCAAGAGACAGCATTGACAATTGGGATGATCTAGTGAGCAAATTCCTTGCCAAATTTTACCCACCTCAAAGGGTTATCAGATTGAAGACTGAAGTACAAATATTCACCCAAATGGAGGTTGAACCATTATATGAGGCATGGAAAAGGTACAAGGCTCTGACCAGGAAGTGTCCCCCTGGAATGTTCAATGAGTGGGATAGATTGCAGAATTTCTATGAAGGCTTGACATTGAAATCTCAAGAGGCCTTGGATCATTCAGCTAGAGGCTCTTTGCAACTCATGAAAACCGCAGAAGAAGCTCAAAGTCTCATTGATATGGTAGCTAATAACCAGTATTTCTTCGCTCACCAAAGGCAACACCAACCATCACAGAGGAAGGGAGTGATGGAGTTGGAAGGAGTGGACTCAATCCTAGCTCAAAACAAATTGATGCAGCAGCAGATTCAACAACAATTTGAGCAAATGACCAAGAGGATTGATAGCCTCCAAGTTGTAGCAGTAAGCACCAATCAACCATCAACCATATAGGGAACAAATGAAGAAACTCAAGAGGAGCAACAACAGGAGCAAGTCCAGTACATGCACAACTAAAACTCTGGATCAAATGAAGTCTATGGTGATACTTACAACCCTTCATGGAAGAACCATCCAAACCTAAGGTGGGGAGATAACCATAACCAAAACCAACAACCATGGCAAAGAAATTCAAATCAAAACACTTCAAGAAACAATCAAAACAACAACCAGCAGCAAACCACCCAAAACCCTTACAGAAAACCCCAAAACAACCACCCCAACTCTAACCATTATCCATCCAATAACCAACCCACAAACCAAAACACTTACCACCAACTCTCAACACCCCATAAGCAGCCAATTTCACAAGACTCTCAGAGAATCACTAACCTGGAAACCTTGATAGACAAAATGTGGAAACACCAAGAAATGACAGCCAAAAATCAAGAAGACTCCATAAAGAATATGGAGAGGCAAATTGGCCAGCTCTCTAAACACCTGGCAACAGAGAGACCATCAAGTTCCCTGCCAAGTGACACAATTCCAAATCCTAAGGAAGAATGCAAGGCAATACAGTTAAGAAGTGGGAGAACATTGATGAGCAACAATGACACTACAAGGAAGCAAGCGGAGAACAGCAAAAGGCCAATAGAGGAGGAAAAGCCAACACACGCAGAGGAAGCCAATGGTGATGATGCAATGGCAAGCAAGAAAACTTCAAAGCAAACTCAAGAAAAGGAGGAACAATAAAAAATTCCAAAAAAGGGGAATGAAGCAATTGAAGAGCCAACCAAGAATCAAAAGCAACAAGCAGAGAAGAACTTTGTACCTCCACTGCCGTATCCCCAGAGATTCAACAAGGAGGTAAAGGATCAACACTTTCATAAGTTCCTTGAGACTTTCAAGAAGCTAGAGATCAACATTCCCTTGGCTGAAGCACTTGAGCAAATGCCTCTGTATGCCAAGTTTTTGAAGGAGATTATTAACAAGAAAAGAAGTTGGCTAGAAAAAGAAACTGTGATGCTCACTGAAGAATGCAGAGCATTGATTCAAAAGGGACTTCCCCCTAAACGTGAAGATCCTGGGAGTTTCTTTCTACCCTGTGCCATTGGTAACATGACCATCAGCAAGGCGCTGTGTGACCTAGGGGCTAGTATCAATCTGATGCCCTCCTCTCTAGTGAAAAAGCTGTGCATGAAAGAAGTGAAACCAGTACATATGTCTTTAGAATTGGTGGACAAATCAGTAGTGTACCCAAGGGGTATAGTTGAGAACCTTCTAGTCAAAGTAGACAGATTCATTTTCCCTGTTGATTTTGTGATCTTGGAATCTGATGAGGATGATAGTGACTCTGTTATATTGGGAAGGCCATTCTTGGCCACTGCTAGGTGATGTGTATTTTCGGAAAACAAATGCCAAACACACAAAACTAACCGGCAAGTGCACCGGGTCGTATCAAGTAATAATAACTCACGGGAGTGAGGTCGATCCCACAGGGATTGAAGGATTGAGCAATTTCAGTTTAGTAGTTGATTTAGTCAAGCGAATCAAGATTTGGTTGACTGGTTTGTGATTAACAGAATTTAAATTGCATGGAAAGTAAAGGGAATGGGTAAATTGCATGAAATTAAAGAGAACAGAAAATAAAGTGCTAAATCTTAAAGAACAAGAAATTAAATGGTAGAAACTTAGAACGCAAGAAATGTAAATTGCAGAATCTTAAAGTGCAAGAAATGTAAATGGCTTGAATTGTAAAGGGAATTGGGAATTGGATTTGCAGAAATTAAACAGGGAAAAGAAAAATTCAACAATCAGAATTGTAAACAATGGATTCAATTAAACCGGATCTTGAATGAAAATGAAAATAAGCTTGATGTAGCAACGAAACAAGAAAATTGAAATTGAAAGCTGTAGATCTCAGGACTCAAGAGACTAGATAGCTAAGTCTAGATCTCACTGCCTTCGTAGATCCAGCAAGAACAATTGCAGAGGAAATGAAGAGATGTAAATTGCAGAGAAAGTAGAAGAAGAAGCAATTAACAGAAAAGGAAATTCAATTAAGCAGAAAATTAAACAAGATCTCAAGGTGAGATTGAAACAGAAGTTCTTCAATTCTCCACCCAAGATCCGAAACAAGAAAAGTAAAAAGTGCTCAAACAAGAACAAAGAAGAAGAGAGATCAATTCTCCTCCCTAATTCTCTTGAATTCTAAAAACAACAATGCAAAAATTGTAAAGGTGAGCTCTCTGTAAGTGTTCTAAGAATGCCAAAGGAAAAGCTCCCCGAAAAACTTAAATCCTAAGCTATTTATACACTTTCTTCAAATGGTCTTCAAGCCTTGAATTGGGCCTTTGCTCTTGATGGAATTGGGTTGATAAAGGCCTTGGTTGATTGCTCTTGGAGTTGGAGAAAGATCCATTGTGAACCGGGTTGAAATCATAAAAGTTTGAGTAAAAGTTTGAGTAAAAGTTTGAGGCAAACTTTTACTCAAACTTTTTATACCAGATTGCTTAAGCTTGCTGCTACCAACGTTTGAGCCAAAGTTTGAGGTCAAACTTTTGCTCAAACGTTGGCCCCCTTGTAAATGTGTGTAGCGCCAACGTTTGCCAAAAAGCTTGAGGCAAACGTTGGCGCAAACTTTTCTCCTCCAGGGTGTGCAAGTGTGGCACCAACGTTTGCCAAAAAGTTTGAGGCAAACGTTGGCGCAAGCTTTTCTCCTCCAGGGTGTTGGTTTTGTGATGCCAACGTTTGCCAAAAAGTTTGAGGCAAACGTTGGCTCAAGCTTTTCTCCCAAAAGTTTGAGCTAAAGTTTGAGGCAAACTTTTGCTCAAGCTTTTTTTTTTCTCTGGAGTGTTTTCAATTCTTCCAAAAGTTTGAGCTAAAGTTTGAGGCAAACTTTAGCTCAAGCTTTTTTCTGTGGTATGTTTTCAACTCTTTTAAAAGTTTGAGCTAAAGTTTGAGGCAAACTTTGGCTCAAACTTTTTGTTCTCTCTTGCTCCTAGCCCTTCCTTCTTCCTTCAACCTTCTTCAAAGCTCTTTTCACCTATCACCAATCAATCAAAACAATCAAAGCTATGCCCCAAATCATGAGATTGTGTTTCTTTCATAATATATGACAATTATAGCATAAAATCTCATGAAAGTGCATGAATTCATACATGGTTGATTGAATCAAAGGAAACATGGAAATCTTCCCAATTGGCTTGCTTATGGCTTAAGAAAGTGCATAAAATCAATTGAAAACAAAAGAAAAAGGCTAGTGAAAATAGGCTAAGATGACTTGTCATCACAACACCAAACTTAAAACTTGCTTGTCCCCAAGCAAGAAAGGAATTATGCTCAAAGGTTCTTTCAATCAAAATGGATTTGAAAAATTACATGTATTATCCTGTGAGTGAAGTGATCAAGTGACAGTGGGGTGAACTTTAAATCATATGCTCATGCAAGGGCCTCAGTGCTTACTAGTCCTTACATATTGGAAGTCTTAGGTCTTAGGACTTTCATCCAAATGATATCATGGAGATCTCTCTATAGGTAATCACCTTGAAGCAGCTAATAGTTTCTGTGCTTTGGCCTTGACTCTAAGTGTCATGTCTCAAAGCGGCTCTTTAGATAAACTTTCAATCAATACTCCTAAACCAGTTGGTTTTAAGGTATTAGGTGTTAAAGCACCCCTAAGGATTTACTTGCTCAAGCCTCTTTCTTTGACACAATTCAACCACAAGCATTTACTAGGATAACAACTCTTTGAGTTTTTGTTTCTCTTTTCTTTTCTGCCTAGTAATTGATGCTCAGAGCCTTGGGCCATGTTCTTTTTGTTTTTGTATTTTCTTTATTTTCTTTTGTTTTGTTTGCTGCTTCTTGGATCAATAAATGTTTGAGAATCTCCACAACACTTCTTTGAACTCTATGTCCCGCCTATGAGCTCCCATGCAAGTTTTCATAAGCATGCGACCTCAATACATAATTATACAACTAGAACCACCACTTCTCCTAATCTTTTGCTTGCCTCAAAATTGTTTAATTCCTCAATCCTTCTTTTCAAAGAACTTTCATGTGATGCATTTTTTTTGCAAATTTGAGTGCAAACAAGTTTTGGAGACTATGACGTTGTAAATGATCAAGCATCTTGCTTATTGAATTTCAGAAAAAAAGCTATACTAAACAGACAGATAATCAGGGAAACAAAACCACTCTCAATCATAGCAGTGTTTGATGTAAGATAATCACTTAACAATACAACCTTTTGGAGTTCGCTTGCTTTACTCCTCATCATCATCATCACTGATCCATACATTCCTCTTTCATCTCTTTGGTTGATGATGCTTAATCCTTCCAAAAGCTTGTATGATGCTCTGCAATGATATTGAAAGTTGCTTGTTCCCCCAAGCACTTGAAAAATGGTTAGCATGCATGATTTATTTGTGGGCCTTTTGAACTTACTTTAGTGTGGGAACACCAAACTTAGTACCTTGCCAATGGTTCTCATGCATCAGATTAACCATGTGTGAAACTTTTTTTCTTTTTCAAAAGTAATAAACTGAAAACTAGGAAACAGCAGAATAGTTAACTAGTTTATCTAAATGCTTGAAGCTAGCATTATGCAGAAAGTGAGAATGCGTTTTATGATGAAATTTTGGTGGAACACCAAACTTAGAATCCTTCATTCTCCCTTAGATTGTTTTGGTGTGCAACACCAAACTTAGCTTCTTGCAATATAGATGAAGTTAATTAACCTTTTTATTAAAATAACTATGGAAAGAAAACTACCTCAGGTTGGGTTGCCTCCCAACAAGCGCTCTTTTATTGTCATTAGCTTGACATCCTTCATTTTCTGATCATGGAAGTTGAGGCTTCTGTTGCCTTTGGTTTCCCCCTCTCACCGTGGGCTTTTCCTTGATGATTGTTTCTTTTCCCGTAGCCTTCTCACTTTTTCCATAACTGCTTTCCCTTTCAACCCAGCAGCTTTTTCACTGTTCTTTGGGTCATCTTCAGTGGCCCTTAGGGATATATTTGCCTCTCTCTCACCCAATTCAGCAAGGTTTTGAACCAGTTGTTCTATTTGCTTTTCAACTCTTCTGAGTGAGGCCTCTTGGTTCCTGCTTATCATCTCTTGATTTTTCCTTATTTCTTCCTGCTCTACTGTCATCATTTCTTGAACCTTCATGTATCTTTCCATCATCATTTCTAGGACATAGAGTCTTTGAGAGTTTGGAATTGGTTGTGGTTGTGTCAACTGTGATGGTTGATGAGAGTCATTTTGGGCGAGTTCTGAGGTAGGATGGGGTTGGAAGTGTGTGCATTGGGGTGGTGCGTGATGGTTGTTGTTGTGGGGGTGGTTTTTATGCTGGTTTTTGAAATTGGGGTTGTTACAGTTGAAGTCCCTTGGTATTTGATTTTGGTTTTCAACCCCCCTCCAGTTGGATTGAGTTCTCCAGGGTGGGTTGTACACATCATTCTGAGTCCTACGTTGGAACATGCTTGAGGAGCTATTTGGAGAGTGTGATCGCTCATGACTTTGTTGCTCATAGTTAATTACTCCAGAACCGTTTTCAGATTGATTCCAACAATGGGGATTTTGAGGTGAGTTCTGTGCATTTGCCACAGCATGTTGCAGTTCATCTACTTTTCTGTTAATCAGCTCCAATTGTTGCTTAAGCTGTTGATGTATCTGCTCGCTTTGGGCCATGATTGCACGAATACCTTCAATTTCCTTCTCTTGTGCGAATGGTTGCACTCCTGCCTCTGGTTTAACAGTTCTTTGAGGTGGCTTCAGCTTGACTAGGAGTTCACTCATTAGTTCTTCCCATCCGATGATGTTTCCTTGTGGGAAAGCTTCAAACCACTGAGCAATGTCGTTCATGGTGATGAGTGGTTGCTTGTCATCTAAGGTGGGGATATCGCTCTCATGATTACTGACATTCATTGAGTTCCCTTCCACGGTCTGCACAATCACATACAGTTCAAATGAAGATAGAGTATATTTATGCCAGAATATGATTAAAGGGTTAGTTAACGCAATGTGTCAAACAGTTGGTAAACTTGAGAGATTAATGATCGAAAATCACTTCTCTCGTTGATTTATCAAGTTATGAGAATCATATTCAGCAAGTTAAACCAAGAAAACTTCACTCTATTGCTAAAGTGAGGTTTCAGTTAGCTCAAGCAAAAATTCAAACAGTTAATGTGTCAGTCAAAAATTAGAGAAACAAAAAAGAAAAAGTGCTTGATCTAGATCTCCACTTCACCTAATCATTGTCAATCTATTTCAATCCCCGGCAACGGCGCCAAAAACTTGATGTGTATTTTCGGAAAACGAATTCCAAACACACAAAACTAACCGGCAAGTGCACCGGGTCGTATCAAGTAATAATAACTCACGGGAGTGAGGTCGATCCCACAGGGATTTAAGGATTGAGCAATTTCAGTTTAGTGGTTGATTTAGTCAAGCGAATCAAGATTTGGTTGAGTGGTTTGTGATTAACAGAATTTAAATTGCATGGAAAGTAAAGGGAATGGGTAAATTGCATGAAATTAAAGAGAACAGAAAATAAAGTGCTGAATCTTAAAGAACAAGAAATTAAATGGCAGAAACTTAGAACGCAAGAAATGTAAATTGCAGAATCTTAAAGTGCAAGAAATGTAAATGGCTTGAATTGTAAAGGGAATTGGGAACTGGATTTGCAGAAACTAAACAGGGAAAAGAAAAATTCAACAATCAGAATTGTAAACAATGGATTCAATTAAACCGGATCTTGAATGAAAATGAAAATAAGCTTGATGTAGCAACGAAACAAGAAAATTGAAATTGAAAGCTGTAGATCTCAGGACTCAAGAGACTAGATAGCTAAGTCTAGATCTCACTGCCTTCCTAGATCCAGCAAGAACAATTGCAGAGGAAATGAAGAGATGCAAATTGCAGAGAAAGTAGAAGAAGAAACAATTAACAGAAAAGGAAATTCAATTAAGCAGAAAATTAAACAAGATCTCAAGGTGAGATTGAAACAGAAGTTCTTCAATTCTCCACCCAAGATCCGAAACAAGAAAAGTAAAAAGTGCTCAAACAAGAACAAAGAAGAAGAGAGATCAATTCTCCTCCCTAATTCTCTTGAATTCTAAAAACAACAATGCAAAAATTGTAAAGGTGAGCTCTCTGTAAGTGTTCTAAGAATGCCAAAGGAAAAGCTCCCCGAAAAACTTAAATCCTAAGCTATTTATACACTTTCTTCAAATGGTCTTCAAGCCTTGAATTGGGCCTTTGCTCTTGATGGAATTGGGTTGATAAAGGCCTTGGTTGATTGCTCTTGGAGTTGGAGAAAGATCCATTGTGAACCGGGTTGAAATCATAAAAGTTTGAGTAAAAGTTTGAGTAAAAGTTTGAGGCAAACTTTTACTCAAACTTTTTATACCAGATTGCTTAAGCTTGCTGCTACCAACGTTTGAGCCAAAGTTTGAGGTCAAACTTTTGCTCAAACGTTGGCCCCCTTGTAAATGTGTGTGGCGCCAACGTTTGCCAAAAATTTTGAGGCAAACGTTGGCGCAAGCTTTTCTCCTCCAGGGTGTTGGTTTTGTGATGCCAACGTTTGCCAAAAAGTTTGAGGCAAACGTTGGCTCAAGCTTTTCTCCCAAAAGTTTGAGCTAAAGTTTGAGGTAAACTTTTGCTCAAGCTTTTTTTTTCTCTGGAGTGTTTTCAATTCTTCCAAAAGTTTGAGCTAAAGTTTGAGGTAAACTTTAGCTCAAGCTTTTTTCTCTGGTATGTTTTCAACTCTTTTAAAAGTTTGAGCTAAAGTTTGAGGCAAACTTTGGCTCAAACTTTTTGTTCTCTCTTGCTCCTAGCCCTTCCTTCTTCCTTCAACCTTCTTCAAAGCTCTTTTCACCTATCACCAATCAATCAAAACAATCAAAGCTATGCCCCAAATCATGAGATTGTGTTTCTTTCATAATATATGACAATTATAGCATAAAATCTCATGAATGTGCATGAATTCATACATGGTTGATTGAATCAAAGGAAACATGGAAATCTACCCAATTGGCTTGCTTATGGCTTAAGAAAGTGCATAAAATCAATTGAAAACAAAAGAAAAAGGCTAGTGAAAATAGGCTAAGATGACTTGTCATCACTAGGGCCATTGTAGACGTAGAAAAAGGAGAGTTGACCCTTAGGCTACATGATGAAAGTGTCACACTGAGTGAATAAAGGATTATAAGTTTGGTGTTACACACCAAAACAATTTAAAGGAGAATAAAGGATTATAAGTTTGGTGTTCCACCAAAACATCATTTAAAAACACATTCTCACTTCTTGCACAATACTAGCTCCAAGCAATCAAACAGATTATAATTACTTAATTGCTCTCTAGTTTTAACTTCATAACATTTAGCAAGAACACAAGATTTTACATATAGTTAACCTGTTGCATCAGAGGAAGTGGCAAGGAACTAAGTTTGGTGTTCCCACACCAAATTAAATCCAAAAGCCACACTCAATTCATGCATACTAACCAGTCACCTAAGGGCTTGAGAAGCAAGCAACTTTTGAGAATTATGCAGGGAACTAACCACCAATTGAAGACATTATGCACCATGACTCAAAAGGGGACCAACAGAAAGAAGGACAAAAGAACTGCAAACCAATAGGTTGTATCTATACTTAACTTCAGCTGTTGAGAGATGCTATGATTTATATCTTGCTAAAGTGTTCATCTAGTACAAGTAGAATCAATTTTTTTTTGAAATAAATAAGCTAGTCTAAGTGTGTGCTTGTGTGTTTACTTTCACTTAACTAAATGCAAGCTTTGTCCCCTGCATTTGTAATTCAATAAAAGAAATGTTTGGAATGTGAAGTAAGATAGTTCTTTGTTAGCGGGAAGTACAATAATAGTGAGTGGTGGTATGTATGTGTGATTGTATGATAGCTCACTTTTAGGGAATAAAAGGACTAGACTGTCTCCTTTTAAGTAGAAAATAGCTCACTGTCTATGAATCTCAACAAGATAAAAGTCCTTGGCTAAAAAGAAGAACAAAAAGAGAAAAGAAATAGCCAAAGAGTGGCAACAGAACAAAAGAAAAATAAAAAAAAAACAAAGCTAGACACCAATAGCTTGAACTTTAGAATATATGCCTATGATGTCTTTGTACTAGGATCTGCTTGGATTATTAAGTTCTTTGGAGTGCATCAACACTTGGTAACTTGGGTTAACTAACCCGGGATTATCAACTGAAAGTCCACTATCAAGAGCAATCTAGTTACAAGGTATTTAGTAACCCAAAGAGGTGCTGGGCATCAATGTTCTAAATAGGAATGTGAGCCAAGTGTCTATAGTGAATAATGTGTCAAGTATAAAGAAAGAAAAGAACTTGTTACACATGACACTGAACTAAAGCTTATAGAGAAAAGTAATAGTCAAGGACAAATGAATAATGAGAAGTCATAGCAGTGTGTTGCTTGATACTTGAAGGAGACTTTCTAGGCCTAAAATTCAATAAGAAGTGAGTGTTTACATATCCACATAAAACCCCATGAACTACCAATAATACTCTGCTAGCATGAACATTTTCTTCCATTTCATTCTTTCTTCTCAATAATTCTTTTCTTGCTTGGGGACAAGCAAGCTTTAAGTTTGGTGTTGTGATGACAAGTCATCTTAGCCTAGTTTCACTAGTCTTTTTCTTTTGTTTTCAATTGTTTTTATGCACTTTCTTGAGCCATAAGCAAGCCAATTGGGTAGAATTTCATATTTCCTTTGATTCAATCAACCATGGATGAATTAATGCAATTTCATGAGATTTTGTGGTATAATTGTCATATATTATGAAAGAATAACAAACTCATGATTTTGAGCATAGCTTTGATGTGTTTGGTTGATTGATGATAGGTGAAAAGAGCTTTGAAGAAGGTTGAAGAAAGAAGAAAGGGCAAGGAGCAAGAGAGAACAAAAAGCTTGAGCAAAAGCTTGCCTCAAACTTTAGCTCAAGCTTTTGGAAGAGTGAATTCACATTGGTTGGAGCAAAAAGCTTGCGCCAACGTTTGCCTCAAGCTTTTTGGCAAACGTTGGCGCCACACACCAACACCCTGGAGGAGAAAAGCTTGCGCCAACGTTTGCCTCAAGCTTTTTGGCAAACGTTGGCGCCACACATGCACACAAGGGGATCAACGTTTGGCCTAAAGTTTGACCTCAAACTTTAGCCCAAACGTTGGTAGCAGCAAATGGGGGCATCTGATATGAAAAGCTTGAGCCAAAGTTTACCTCAAACTTTGACTCAAGCTTTTATGATTTATAGCCCGGTTCACAATGGATTTCTCTCCAACTCCAAGAGCAATCAACCGAGGCCTTTATCAACCCAATTCCATCAAGAGCAAAGGCCCAATCCAAGACTTGAAGACCATTTGAAGAAAGTGTATAAATAGCTTAGGATTTAAGTTTTTCAGAGAGCTTTTCGTGGAAAATTCTTAGAACACTTACAGAGAGCTCACCTTTACATTTTTGAATTGTTGCTTTAGAATTCTAGAGAATTAGGAAGGAGAATTGATCTCTCTTCTTCCTTGTTCTTGCTTGAGCATTCTTTACTTTTCTTGCTTTGGATCTTGGGTGGAGAATTGAAGAACTTCTGTTTCAATCTCACCTTGAGATCTTGTTTAAATTTCTGCATAATTGAATTTCCATTCCAGTTAATTGCC